>NW_026099572.1:14576340-14577448 GCF_025091365.1 Daktulosphaira vitifoliae | reverse complement strand
AACCATACTATTAAAAGCTGACAATTTGTGTTGCCAGGTGTGGTTCGATGTGTTCGGAATGTATCTGAACGTGTGTGTGTTGTTCATAATGAACAAGAAATAGAGGGAAAATTGCCTTTTTTGGATTTATTAGTTAAAAGAACAGAGGGGGAACTAAATTTTGAAATTTATCGGAAAAACACACACACGTTCAGATACATTCCGAACACATCGAACCACACCTGGCAACACAAATTGTCAGCTTTTAATAGTATGGTTTACAGATTAATTAATATTCCGATGAATAAAATAGATTATGATAAAGAATTGGTGGTTATAAAAGAAATAGCTAAATTTAATGGGTATAACGAAAACATAATTTTGAAATTAGTCCGAAAACAAAAGTGGAAAAAAGAAAGGAGGGCAGCTAGTACACTCTCCAGCGAGGGGGAACAAAAAGTAATTAGATCACCAATTTTATTTTATCCGGGCATCTCAAATGGATTAACTAAAATATTTAAGAATTTTGGTATTACTTTGGTAACATCTAAGAGTAATAATTTAAGAGATTTATTAGGTAACCCTAAAGATAAGGTAGATGAAGGGGGGAAATCAGGCATTTATAAAATACAATGTGAAAGTTGTAATAAATGTTACGTAGGACAAACAAAAAGAAATATAGGGGTCAGGTTTAAAGAGCACTTAAGAAATATTAAAAATCAAGAAATTGAGAAATCTCCAGTGGCTGAACATTTATTGACACATAATCACTCTATTAAAACCATAAAACTAATTAAAAACGTAAATAATTACAAAGAACTTAATATCAGAGAAGCAATAGAAATGTTTAAAAATAAAAACAATTTAATTAATTGGGATCTTGGCCCACTGAAAAATTCATTATTAAACTTGTGTAAACTGGCAAAATGTGATAATATTACTTAGTGATAACGTCACTAGGTGATAAGGTCACTAGGGGTATATAAGGGAGTTTTTTCTAGTCGGGGTGTCAGTATGTGTTTAGCGTTGATAATGGTAACATTGTTTCCGAAATACGTATCCGCGACTTTTCATTAATTTTTTTGTGGCTTTTGAGTTTAATATTTTTAATATTTTTTAGTTTTTTTAA
>NW_026099572.1:14491772-14574819 GCF_025091365.1 Daktulosphaira vitifoliae | reverse complement strand
CCCCCCCTCCTTTCCAAATATCTTTTAGATAACTAATTCGTGATAACGGATAAGGTGTATATGACTAAGATATTAAAATATTACTAGATAAATGATTGTAATGAACACTGTCCACCTACGTCATTCATACCCATGCATATAGTAGTATTAAGCAAAGACAAAAAATTCAGTTTTCCTTAATGCAGACATGCATGCAATTTATATACGTTTTAATTATTATAGTTAAATATAGTTATTTAAAATAGCGTGAAAATTAAAGTGTAATGTTTATACATATTTGTCATTAGGATTTAAAACAGACGCCTTTGTAAAAATTATGACTGTCTACCGTCTCTAATGCGTTGACGGAACAAGAATGCAATCCGACCAGTCGAGACTATTACTTAATTAAAAATAATTAATTAAAGTTGTTAAATACAGTAATCATTTATAACATTGAGAGGGATACGTGTAATAATTCAGACAAAAATATGTATGACATTAATCGATAAGTGTATTACAATTATAATAATAATATTATAATCATTAGAATATATGTTCCAGCAATTATTATCGTCGTCGTCGTCGTCGTCGTCGGCGGCGGCGGCGGCGGCGGCGGTAGTAGTAGTGTTTATTTAAAAATGTGTTTTGCTATAAGAAAACTCTAACAGTCGTCATTATTATATATTGTCGAAAAAAAAAAAAATACTGATTTATTATTCACTATACCAATAACGGTCAAACTTATAGATCGTATATTAAAAATTAATGTAATTGACGGCGACATCGACGCCGCGTTAAGCCATCTGCTGTATTTATCTCGAGTGCTATAGTATAATCATCAATACAGCCATCTGGCACACAATGTTTTGAACTAATTTTTTTTTTTTTTTACAAATTAGGTAAAATTAACATTTTACGTACAGACTTTATCTAAATATATGCATGTCGCATATCAAAATAACGGATTCGACGTTTAAAATTCATACTTTTCACCGTAACCGTATAGCTTACCTGGAAAATGCATTTTTTTTTTCGTCAAAAAAAACGATATTACGTATATACTATATGGCTGAGCATAATTTAGGTGCGCGACAAGTTGTGTTAGTTAACGTCGTGTTTCATTACCCCCCTATCATAAGACTTGGTGGAAGAGGAGTGGTTCCTCACCTGCCTTAGGTTAGTTTACGTTGGGTTTCAACGTTTCCTCTCCCATTGCATTATGTTAGTTTACGTTGGATTTATTCCCCCCCTCCACACCTCTTCACCTACATCACATGCGGTGTGGTGGGTGGGTGAAGCGGGGGGAACCAAAATCCCCTTTTTCACCCTACTATAGTGGGTAACTTCAAATATATTGAATTGAATTGTCCAAATTACGCAATTTCTCTTTAACGGGTTACTTGGAAACTCGAGTACCATTTGTGACTAATGCCATTCGATAGGATATTTTATAAGCTTTAATTTGGTGTATAATTATTGCCTGGACTCGTCTCGGAACTTTGTCAAAAGTACAAAAAACCGGTCGCACGTCGGAGAATATATAGTGTTATTACNATAACCGGTCGCACGTCGGAGAATATGTAGTGTTATTACCACAGATATTGCCCAGGAATTTCTCTTTAACGGGTTACTTGGAAACTCGAGTACCATTTTTGACTAATGCCATTCGATAGGATATTTTATAAGCTTTAATTTTGGTGTATAATTATTGCCTGGACTCGTCTCGGAACTTTGTCAAAAGTACAAAAAACCGTTCACAGGTCGGAGAATATGTAGTGTTATTACCGCAGATATTGCCCAGCAATTTCTCTTAAACGGGTTACTTGGAAACTCGAGTACCATTTTTGACTAATGCCATTCGATAGGATATTTTATAAGCTTTAATTTGGTGTATAATTATTGCCTGGACTCGTCTCGGAACTTTGTCAAAAGTACAAAAAACCGTTCACAGGTCGGAGAATATATGATGTTATTAACTCAAATATTGCCCAGCAATTTCTTTTAAACGGGTTACTTGGAAACTCGAGTACCATTTTTGACTGATGCCATATAAAGATTACTATAATTTTTATAAGTTTTTTTTTTGAATATAATTTTTAAAAGAATACCCTTCGGAATTTGTTCGTAACTACTTTATAATAAAACATATATTTTAAATAAGTGGCGCCCTCTAGCGGTGTATTTGAGCTTTATATCTGATAAGGAATTGCTATATAGGAATTGCTAACTTCACAGTCGTGAATTTTCTCCCATACAAATTTTCTCACTCCCTCGCCATCTCCCTCATCATACACCCTTAACAGATTTAATTATTCAAAAGCTAAGTTCTTCTCCTCCTTTTCCATTAAAGACTTCAACTGGTTTGTATCTAAAATTATTATGGCTGCTAAAATGTTTATTTCTTTAATTAATAAAACTAAAAAGTCCTTTCTCTCCTCTCCGATATGGTGGTTTCCCATGATCACCAATACTATCAATGTTCTTACTTTTCCGTTTACGCTCAGTGAAATTTCCTATACAATCTATTCACGTAAATCGTTCGCCTCCGGTTAGGAAAAAGTTTACCCTTTGGTTTTAAAACATCAGTGTAGTTACACTCTCGTCTGGTATAACTTTACAATCTTTTACTCGCTTTACGTTCTTTCTCTTCCATATAAA
This sequence comes from Daktulosphaira vitifoliae, assembly GCF_025091365.1. Taxonomy (NCBI): domain Eukaryota; kingdom Metazoa; phylum Arthropoda; class Insecta; order Hemiptera; family Phylloxeridae; genus Daktulosphaira; species Daktulosphaira vitifoliae. Next base: position 14,572,179 of record NW_026099572.1, on the reverse strand, counting down.
TAATCGATCTGTTATCTATAACTCCAAGATCATACGATACATCTTAGTTTTCCGGGATCTTGTCACTTGGCCCTTAAGTGATTCGAAAATTTAGAGAAACGGTTACAAACGGATTCGAAATTACGTGCACTTTATTGTGAATTTATGGCAGACTATATTAAACTTGGTCATATGCCCGTACCCTCTTCCCCGTAGTTGTATTTTATACCACACCATGCTGTGCACAAGCCGGAAATCGATCCTCATAAAATTCGCGTTGTATTTGACAGTTCGGGGGTACCGTGGCACGTAGGCTCATTAAAGCCTCATAGAAGTTGTTGACGTACTTTGCAGTTTCCGATTGTGCAAATATGCTTTTACCGCTGATATTTGCAAAATGTATCGGCAAATTTTGATAAATCTCGAATACTGTTAGTTTCAACACGTTTTTTGGCGTTCGTCGTCCACTGTTGAACTTGTCGAATATGAACTTAATACGGTGTCAATAGTTCGCCGTACCTGGCGTTGCGCGTGTTACAGTTTATAGCGGACAACGACTGTGCCGACGAGCCTGCCGTTCGTGATGCTTTGTGCTATCAAACGTATATAGACGATGTGTGCATCGGAGCGGATACAGTAGAAGGCGCGTTATCGTTACAGCAGGCATTAATTTCGGTGCTAGGAAAATCAGCGTTAGAGCTAAGGAAGTGGTCAAGTAATTGTATAGCTATTCTGGACGCTGTTCTGGTAAAACATCGCGCTGTGACGTCGTTGTCATTCGATAACAGTGACGAGGGAGGAACATAGGTTCTAGGACTTAAGTGGCACGCTGCCGGTGATTATTTTTATTATGTGCCCCGCATAGAATCGGTAGTAGTTACCACTAAGCGCGGTATCTTATCATTAATAGCCCGCTATAAATGAGCTCATACAGTTTCACGTATGGATTAGCAGTATACAACATATTACTTGTCATTGTTTGTTTACATATCCTAAACAAACAATGATACAATACAAATCACTCCTCGTACCGCGTTGTAAAGGACACCTTTTTTTCAATTAAGTGACTTATGTTATCACATAAAAATTTTATTACTATGATTCATTATAATAGACCTAAGAACCCTGGGATCTGATCAGCTCTTTGACATTCGTCAAAACAAGTGCTCGGCTTTGCTCCTTTTTACTTTGCAGTTTTTTATCTATTTTATATTGTGACTTAGTGTCTTCATTCTTACTATATTTTAATAGTTTAACTTGAGATAAATTCATGTTTGAATAATTATCTAAATCAATTACAATATATGCTTACATAACAAACTATTTTTCTTCTTATTTAATATCTAATAAGTCTAAATCACTTCTTCTCCTCTTTACACCGTGGAACTTGATTTGCAGCCAAGATATATCAGGTTAGAGTAGTTTAAACACACTAACTACACTAATCAAGTAATAACTAGAAACAAAGTACTTTTATTTATGATGTCTTTACGGATGATACCATTATCATTCTTCTTTATTAATTAATACCATCCCCATCAACTTTATTTTTAGTTATTACAATTATTTTGGCAAAATCTATTATGCAATGAACTTGGCAGCTATCCCTAGAGTGGGACGAAAAATTACCTGACGACATTAGTACCGAGTGTTCAAATTTTGTTGCTGAACTCCTGCTGTTGTCGGACATTAAAATTGCGCGTTTTATTGGAACGTGTAAAAAATCGACGTGTCGGCTTCTTGATTTATGTGATACGTCTCAGCGTGACTATGCCGCCGTTATTTATTTACGCGTCAAAAATACATTAACTGGACCGTCTATTTTTCTTAGTGGGGCAAAAACTAAATTAGCTCATACTATATAATAATATAGGAGGAACAGTAACTAAAAGAGGGAGACTAGTAAAAGCCCCAAATAAGTTTATATCCTAGTTTTTCATGTATTATACTTTGCAGTATGTAAAAAATGTAATGTAAACATTATAATGTAAAAAAAAAAAAAAAAATGTTAATCAATTTGTTATATATAAATGAAATTAAACAGATCAGTATATATTTTATATTAATTTTATGTATATTCTTGTATAATACTTGATTGTGATTATGATTATTATTTAAAAAAAAAAAAAAAAAAAGTGAGATGTAGTATGCATGCACTGTTAATACTATCAGTGTGTGATCTAGTTGTCATGAAATATACAATATTACATAACACTGTAATAAGCACATTATGTTATTATAAATAAAATAAAAAATAAAAGTAAAAGTAAAAGTCATCTAGTGTTCTTTATTAAATATAATATAAATGAGATCCACAACTACAACAGACGAGATGCAAGACACAAGCACTCTGAGATATTAAGAACGAGAGTAAGTAGTTGAAAAAGGAAAAACAGAGACTTGACTCTATGCAGTAAGCCAGACAGCGACAATCGAATACTGAGACTGATGAATGACATAAGGCACTGGAGTGTTATAAAACTTTTTAGTTAATAATGGTTGTTAATTATAAATAAATGCTCTGTAAAAAATTTTTAGTCAACCTAATTATAAAAGTACTGTCAGTTAATTATTATAGTGTAATATTAGCTAAAATTGGCAATAGTTTGGTTTAATTTTGTTGTTCATTAATTGGTATTTATAAGTTAGGTTACGATGATGGCGAAGCACTAGAAATCTAAGCACATAATGAGGACATGGTATTGATTTACGATAACAAACTACCTCCATCTTTCAATAGCGATCACTAGAAGAAAGCCCGACCTTATATTTGTCAGTGAATCTATCAGTCAACTCTGTACCAAAAAGATGGGAGACCCGATTCCAAACACACAACTTAGGCCTATAATTTGCCAGATTGAGGCTGTGGTAAGATTCAGTATTGTTCCATTCCAAAAGAGATACAATTTCATGAAAGCAAAGTAGAACCATTTCTCAGAAGCCCCCGATTCAGACATAGAGAATCTCGAATCACTACCCGAATACTATGAATCTTTTGTAGAGAAAGTAAAACTTATATCCCGGATACACATACCAAGAGGATGTAGGACACATCATATACCTGGCCTATCAAGCGAGATCATGGATAATTATAACTCACATATCAACATGTTCGAAAATTACCCCTTTGAAGAACAAACCAGGAACAAAGGGAAAGATCTCACGATTGTCATTGCACCGGAAAAAAGAAATAAATGGCATGAACTTTTGGATAAAATGGACATGAAACATAGTAGTAAAAAAGCATGGGGCCTTATTAAAAGGTTAAACAGTGACCCTACTAACGCAAAAGGACTGTTGAACGTTTCTCCCGATCAAATCGTCCACCAATTACTATTAAACGTGTTAGTGGGTAGTTGCTGAATGAATAGACGACACAAGATTAAGTTTCTACGGTGGCGTCGAGCCGATTTATTTAAAAACAAGAATAACGAAAGAAAGGTAATAACACTGAAATAGTACTGATTGTTGAATGATAGCGTTGAAAATGGTTCTCGTCGGCGAATATCAAAACTGCTCGAAAAGAACTGCGGTGGTGATCCGATGGTATTCACGGACGGTAAAAAGAACAAAGGACGGTATCGGTGTCACGAAGATGACTGACTCGACGTATTATTGCGGCGGGGTATTCGACGCTAGGCATTTGTTGGACTTTACACCACGACGATAACGCGTGTGTGTAACGGTCCGGTTTACAGTCAAGCGGTGGCTAAGAAGGAGCTGATACGACCGCGGGGTGTCAAACGCGTGACAACGCCGCGGCCGTGTCAAATGGTAAAACCCAAAAAGGAATATACCTAGTAAAAAAATAACAAGAAACAAAAAAAAGGAAGGGAACCTCAGCCGGCCATTCGATGAGGATGAAATGAACATAGCTATAGAGACAATGAAACTTAGGAAAGCAGCTAAACTAGATAATATATTTGTCGAACAGATCCACAATTTTGGGCCGAAAGCCAAACGATGGCTACTCACCTTATATAACGAAATAGGAAAATCATCCGTAAAATATGTAAGAAAACTAAAATTATAGCTTTACTAAAACCAGGGAAAGATAAGGATGACCCAAAGAACTATCGCCCAATATCCTTTCTGTGTCACACGTACAAATTTTTCGAGAAAATGAGGCTTCATCACCTAGTACTCTTTATGGAAAGTACACTAATTAAAGAACAAGCTGATTTCCGACTAGGAAAATCATGTATAGGACAGATCCTCAATCTCAAACTCCTAGCTGGTCAAATCCCTCTAGATCTGTTTACCAAACTAGAGAAAAGAAGGAAAACAGTACCTGATGAATATGAATCATACAGGGAAGAGATAATCGACGAATGGCAACATAGAGTAGATACATAAGACAAAGGAAGATGGACCAGACAAATCATACCGAATGTTAGGACGAGGCTGAGAACGCCGATGATCCTTGACTATTTTTGTTACACAGTACATGGCAGGGCATGGAGATTTCAAGGATAGGTTGCATAGACTGAGCCTTGAACGTGATCCCTCATGTGACTGCGGAATTGTAAATGACACTCCGGAACATGCACTCACTGAATGCATCTTGACAAGAGCACATCGGGAAAGATTGGAATTAGAGTTCCACAGAGCTGGAATGCTCTGGCCATCCAGCTACTCGAACCTCATAAAGACTAGAAAGATGTTCGAAGCTTTTAGAGTGTTTGCTAAAAACACTAACAAAAAAAGCACAAAGAAGAAGAGCCCAAACCATCACTGCAAATCAGTGAAGACGCCGCCTCGACCCAGCGGATAGGGGTCGTTAAGAATTTCCCGCAGTGCCTCGAGCTAGTCGTAAAAGGCGACCAAATTGGGCGGCGGAGTCTCCGGCAAACCCGGGTGGTAACCAATAGTCTGGTTAGCCCGGGCCAGAGTGCACCAACTCATGGCGGTAAGGTAATTGCTGAGACGTAAGTTGATGACGCATAGCCGAAAATCCCACGGAGGTTTAAAACCCGTACCACGGGCGGGACCGGCACCTTAGATGATGACATAGTCATCGTAAGCCGTTCCGACACTCGTTATCAGACCGGCTTGTCGCTCTTGTATCAGTGGGGCTAAGATTCGTGGTGGCTGTCACTGGTGTGACTTTGTAGTTTACGACCGAATGCTAGCCTCAGGTGAAGCAGTTGAGTGATGGATCCTTAGACTTGTCCTTGGCGCCAACAGGCCTTTACCAGTGGTGAGATGTACTGGAGGTTGCGTATATCATAATACGTAGTGGCTTGGATATAGGCCGGTTGTTGGTGCAAACCAGAGGCGAACAGTACGGATGACCTAGCTATCCGGCGTTGGTGTTCCGTTTGAAGACACTTTGACTGATCTCGGCCGTTCTTCGCTCACTGATCCTCCGTGTCTGGGAAATAGCACCTAGTGCTAACGCCAATCACGGTTGTAGGTAAATCTCTTCAGAGTGAAGCCCACACATAGACAGTAAAGATCCTCAATCTGACACAAACAATCGAGAGTAGTTTTGTAAACAAGAAAATCACATGCGCGGCGCTCGTAGATCTAACGCGGCATACGACACGATAAACCACAGATTAATGATAAAAAAAATATATGATACCACAATGGATTACGAGTTTGTAAGAATTTTGGAAGCCCTTTTAAGTAAAAGACTGATGGTAATAGAAGTATGGTGCACCGGAAAAGAATAAACAAAAATATTAGAAACACGGAGGAAAAATCGAAGATCCGGTGGTGGAATTGAAAGGAGAAAATGAAAAAGAGTTTGTAAAGATGATAAAAGAGAGGACGATGTGGAATGTCCAGGGAGACATAAATGATAAAAGGGTACTCTCGGATGATGATGATGTGAAATAAAGGTGGAAAGAATATTTTCAAAAATTACTAAACGAGGAGTATCCAAAAGAGACATTAGAGGATATCTCGTGGAATAAGAGACTGGCAGATTTAATTAGTGAAAAAGAGGTATAGGAGGCTGTGGCATCAATGAAATAGATTAAAGTAGTAGGACCAGATGAAGTGCCAGTAGAAGTATGAAAAATATTAGGCGGTGTTGACATAAGGTGGTTAAAGGATCTTTTTAATAAAATCTTATTAGAAGGGAAAATTTCAAATGAATGGAGGAATAGTATTGTGGTGCCGATATTTAAAGGTAAAGGTGACATACAGGAGTGTGGAAATTATAGGGGCATAAACCTTATGAGTCATAGTATGAAAATTTGAGAATAGGTAACAGATAAGAGAAAAAAAAATGAGACGTCTGTATCTAAAAACAAGCTTGGATGTATGCTTGGTAAGTCAACAATAGTGCCATTATTTTGTGTAAAACAACTAATAGAAAAGTATAGGGAAAACAAAAATAAAGTTGTGTATGGTATTTATAAATTTGGGGAAAGCATGTGATAGAATCCTGAGATAGGGTTTAAAGTGGGTATTAATGAGAAAAGAAGTACCAAAAAGATATATTAAAATAATAGAGGATATATATGATGGCACTTGTACCAGGTAAAATGTGTGGGAGGAGTAACAGAAGGTTTTCAGGTAAGAGTAAGAGTGCATCAAGGTTCTGCTTTAAGTCCTCACTTATTTTCTATAGTGATGGATGAAATTACTTTATGATGTAAAAACTAACAGATATTGGCTATCATACTCATCTAAACTTAATTCAATTGTTTCCCATGTATGTTTTTTCTGAACATAATAAACACAAAACTGTAACAATATGAACTTGATTGCCAATAACTGGCATTTGTATCCTATGTCCCTTTTAATGTTTACTTGATTATAATAAAATATGAACTTTTTGACCATTCGTTTATTTAGGTAAATTAGACTAAAATTTTTATAGAAATGGATATAAATTCGCTAAATTTCTGGTAGAATAAAAATGTAAATTGTGTAGACAAAACCTCCCAACCAAACAACTATGGTTGCAAGCTATATTTTAATAAAAATGATGTGCTTGAATGAGCTTTGGAAATTTTACTTTTTATAAATAAAATTGATATTGAAGAAAGAAGAGGTAAGTGAAGACCAAAAAAGAGATGGAGAGATGTTATTAAATGCAATATGATGTGGGAGATCGTGTCAAGTGGAAATTTAGGATAAGGTTAGCCAACCCCTAGTATTTTGGATTAGGGCGAGGAAAAAGAAGACTGATTAAATTTGATACCGATAGAATTGATATTAGTCATATAAGTATATAATTATACTTAAAAACCCAACACAGTGGAACACGACACAGTTGGTACAATTTTAGATGATATCTCACGATGATTAATATAACTATCATAAAAAAAAAAACCCAGCACAAGGGGGTCGCGGCACAGTGGTGACGTGGTATAGATGGATCAAGTATTATGATATCCGACAGTGATTAAAATCACAAAAAAAAAAATAACGCTTCGATGCAAATCTTTAGATACTGTTTTATTTTAAAAAATTGGTGGACTATTCCAAAAGCTACATGATCTGCTAGTTCATTATTAATATCCTAATTAAGATAAAGTATGTCGAATGAAAAAAGGATTATTAAAAAATATTATTTCTCATAAAAAAATAAGTTGATCCATACACTTTTCAATATATTATAGTATTATAAAGTTAAAAATGAAAAAAATAAAATTGAGAATTTTCACACAATAATAGCATTTGGTAGCCATTTTCACCATAAAGGCAAAATAAAGTCTGAAATTTTTTTTTTGCATAGTAAAGTAAATTACATAAGCTTTAATTTAAGATATATATAAAAGTGTCAGACCTTCCGGAACACTTTCAAAATTTAAGTTGAAAAAGTTCTACTTTCTACATGCATTTTTTAGATTTGAACCCCCCTCGTATATAGGGAAATGGTCCGATTTAAAAAAACAGTATGTCAAATGAAAGATGTATATGAATACTACTCCTCATAAAAACTGCAATAACTTATTCAAAAATGATCATATCATTATAATTATTTTTTTTTTTATAGATGCATGATATCATTACCTTTTATTTGGTATATTTTTTTTATAAATCTGACCATAGACCTGCCCACAGGGGGGGATTTGTAATGACAACTTTTTCACAAAAAATTAATTTTTTAACTTGACTTTTGAAAATGTTCCGGAAAGTCTAACACTTTTATATATATCTTAAATTGAAGCTAATGTAATGTTCTTTATTAAGCAAAAAAAAAATTTCAGACTTTATTTTATCTTCACGCTGAAAATGGCTACCAAATGCTATTTTTGTGTGAAAATTTTCGATTTTGTATTTTACATTTTTAACTTTATTATGCTATAACTTTTTGAAAAATGTATGGATCAGTACAATTTTTTTATGAGGAGTAGTATTCATATAGATCTTTCATTTGACATACTGTTTTTTTAAATCGGACCATTTCCCTATATACGAGGGGGGTTCAAATCTAAAAAATGCAAGTAGAAAGTAGAAATTTTTCAACTTAAATTTTGAAAGTGTTCCGGAAGGTCTGACACTTTTATATATATCTTAAATTGAAGCTTATGTAATATACTTTAATTTGAAAAAAAAAAATTTGACCTCTGGACTTGTCTTCGCGGCGAAAATGGCTACCGAATGCTATTTTCGTGTGAAACTTCTCGATTTTATTATTTATATTATATTTAACTTTATAATGCTATAACTTATTGAAAAGTTTATGGATCCACACAATTTTTTTATGAGAAATAATATTTTTTAATAAACCCTTTTTCATTCGACATACTTTATCTTAATCGAGATATTAATAAGGAACCAGCAGATCAAGTAGCTTTTGGAATAAAACACCAATTTTTTTAAAATTAAACACTATCTAAAGATTTGCATCGAAGCGTTTTTTTTTTATAGTGATTTTAATCACTGTCAGATATCATTATACTTGATCCATCTATACCACGTCACCACTGTGCCGCGACCCCTTTGTGCTGGGTTTTTTTTTTATGATAGTTATATTAATCATCGTGAGATATCATCTAAAATTGTACCAACTGAGTCGTGTTCCACTGTGTTGGGTTTTTAAGTATAATTATATACTTATATGACTAATATCAATTCTATCGGTATCAAATTTAATCAGTTTAAACTGATTAAAATTAATATCTTCTCAGCTTCGCATCGAAGCTAAAATGAATGTTAAAGGAAGAAGAGGTAAGTGAAGACCAAAAAAGAGATGGAAGGATATTATTAATTGCGATATAAGGAAGGCTGATGTGGGAGATGTGTCAAGTGGAAGTTTAGGATAAGGGTAGCCGACCCCAAGTAGTTGGAATTAAGTCGAGGAAGAAGAAGAAGAAGAAGAAGAAGACTCATATAAAAGGAAAATACAACAATAACTGACCACACAATCAACGGTACAAATATTAATAAAAACAACAATACTAATGAATACTCATAAAAATGACAATGTCTAACGTAGTACAATATAGTAATAATAACAATTTTACTGCGCAATGATCGTACGTTGACTTCTTATCGGAGTTCAAACTTTAATATCTTGCGTTACCTGTTTCTCTCGTCTATTTTCGCTAACAAACCAAATACGCTTTTTCTTTTTGAGCTGAAAGTTGCGAAATTTAAAAAAACCGACAAAGTAATAACGTAAACCTAAAAATACTAATGTTTACACCAAAAAAAATGGAAAAACATACATGTACTATATGAAAAACATAAAGAATTTAAATCAAAAAACTTCTTTTTTTTTTTTTACTTTACTTATTTTAAGGAAATAATAATAAGAATAAAGTCACATATTACCGATCCAAAACGAAAATAACTACTAAGGGCTTTCACATGTCTCAAATACAAAAAAACACGCTACTGCTACCAAATGTTATGCCACCGACTCGTTAAACCTCTGGGCCGGGGCATTCAGTATTTTCACCTTATGGATACGACTTGAATCTTAAGAAACTAAATGTAATGACAATACTTTTCAATATTAACAGAATAAATGTAAATTTATTATCGTTAATCACAATATTACATAAATTACTATACCGATATTACAACACAAATTAAATATAATATATTTAATTTATGTAACTATATATATATATATATATTATATATATAGTTTATATGCAACCTGATTAGTTCATTTGTCCGTCCTTACAAAAGGAAAACGAACGTTCTCCATGACATGGACCAGCGGATGGACATCCAAAATTTCTTTTTGTTACCAAAACCATTATCACGGTTCAGCTGTGGGCCCTCAAGTTGAGGCACTCCACTATACGTCATAGGATTGTTCACGTAGCGCTAGACTCGCTCGTCGTATACACACGCACTACAATTTATATTGTGTTAATAGCTGGTGCGCAAGTGGCGCTGCATTTGATCGGCGGCCAAACACAAATTTTGCAGTAAGAAAAGGTTTAATAATTAAGAGCACAATGTTCCCACGTAAAGATATATACAAATATACTTGAGTGTCGTCGGATGGGAGACACAAGAACCATATTGAAAGGGCTACTGGTCTCGCAAGGCCTTAACTGGTAAAAGAACAGAAACAATTTTTCCTATAATGACAGATGAATATTAATAAAAAAATATATTATAACATTAAACTATACATAATCTTAACAGTTAATAAACATTTAACAACATTTATATTTAATTTCTCAAGGAATATATTAAATGACTTAAATCTCAATTCACCAAAATTATAAATGTATATAAATATAGATATAGATATAATATATTATTATAACTTGCCAATAGAAAAGAACAAGTTATTTACATCAATAAATACTTATACATAAGTGGCTGAGGAACACATTTATGGTTTGACTTCTTTTATTTAATTTAGCAATTTTTACTTGAGATGATGTTGCTGTGAGGCACACACATTCCGACATAAATGAGCAACCACAATTGACCGAGAACAAAATCCACACAACGGGATTATTCAGAAGAACATATTTCTTCTAGACACATGTATCTGAGTAGCCCACAATTGGCTTAGAACAACAAATCCACATAAAAGGATTTATTCAAAAGAACCTATTTCTTCTAGACACATGTAGATTCATAACCATAAAAAAAAGGTATCAGTCTTTTATCACAAAAGGACAACATGAAAAATGTGATAGCCTTCCACAGTGTCGCCCTATTCTGCGGCGCGAACATCATCCCCCCGTCTAAAATAGTTTAGACGATCATTGGCGCCGTTGAATTGAGGTCTGAAACAATAGTGCCAGACGGAGTGGAAGCAGGCTTAAAATTGCAATAAAATTTAACAGAATTTCAACAAGGTAAAAGTTGCAATAAAAAAAGTAACATAATTCATTTTAAACATTAAAAAATATAAAAATATATAAAAATAAAAATCACAATGGATTGCCAATTATAGGAACATATACAACATACTTAAGTAAAATGTTTTACAAACAAAATTTTAATAAAAAACATAAAACATGAAAATTAATGAATTATTTATAATCAGTCTTAATAATACTCAACCTTAACATCAGGCAGCAATGGATGGCATGACGAGATGACATTAACATTAGTCGGCTGGCAGAGGAACAACCTTGACCACTGGTCGTGTAACTATTCCCACTTGAGTTCTAAGCTGAACTACCCTAACTACCCCATCTTGCCCAGGATGGGTACTAATTATGCGACCCAGTCGCCATTGTAAAGGAGGGGTATGATCCTCTTTAATGATAACCATATCATTCACCTTTAAATTAGGAGTATCCATCCCCCATTTACTTCTAAGCTGCAGAGTGTTGAGATATTCGTGAGACCACTGTCGCCAAAATGATTGATGGCACTGTCGAAGCAGTGTCCATCGTTTAATCAAACCAACAGAACTTTTACTAACATCAAGCTCAGGGACAGCTAATAAAGGTTCACCTATTAGAAAATGCCCAGGAGTGAGACACTGTAAATCATGGGGGTCACTAGACAGAGGTGATAGAGGCCTAGAATTTAATATTGACTCTATGCGTATAATGATGGTAGTAAACTCTTCATAAGAAAAAACATGATTACCCATACATTTAAACAATAAAGATTTTGCGGACTTCACTGCTGCTTCCCAGATACCACCAAAGTGCGGGGCATTTGGAGGATTAAAATGCCAAACACTAGGAACTGCCTTGGCCAATGCTGCACGATTCTTCTCAGAGCTAACTATCATCTTCAACTGACGTTCAGCACCAACAAAATTTGTTCCATTGTCTGAATAAATGTCTGATGGATAACCTCGACGTCCAACGAAGCGATCAAGTGCTGCAAGAAAAGCTTCAGTCGATAGTTCAGTAACCACTTCAATATGCACTGCTTTTACACTCATGCAAACAAATATAGCAATATAAATTTTGAACAAACGTGACTTACGAAGGCTGGTTTCTTTCATAGAAAATGGTCCAGCATAATCAATGCCGACATGACTAAAAGGTCTACTCTGTTGTACGCGGCATGCAGGGAGATCACCCATCTTAGGTTGAACGTTAGTAGCTGACATTCTAATACACACTACACATTTTGATATAAGTCTACGAATGACCTGTTTAATTGAAATAATCCAAAATCGGCGGGAAATCATAGATATCAATAGTTTACCTCCAGAATGACAAGTAATTTCATGCCAATAACGACACAATAAGAACGCCAAGTGCGATTCTTTTGCCAACAAAATAGGGTGTTTTCTAGAATGACTAATATTAGCATGTCTTATACGACCTCCAACTCGTATAACTCCAGAGTCGTCTAAAAAAGGTGCTAATTTAGATAAATAACGGTTTTTGATTGACAATTGATTGTGCAATTCTTGGATTAACTGAGCAAAATAGTATCTTTGAGAAACCTTAACCAATGCCATGAGTGCCTCTTCTAATTCCTTTTGACTCAAGATCGCCGATGAATAATGATGACAATTGCAACGTTTGTAAAATCGCAAAATCCAAGCCATCCTACGAATAGATTGAGTATAAGATGACCACTGAACTAACCACTCCTCTTCTGATTGTGCAACTAACACCACAGTGGTACTCTGAACTACTTCTGGTAATTCTGCAACATTAATACAAGGAAAAGTACATTCCCATTGAGCTGACGGACATCTTAAAAACTCGGGACCCTGCCAATACAAAGAACAAAATACTAACTCAGAGGGCAACATTCCACGGGATGCACAATCTGCTGGGTTCATCTGAGTCGGCACATATAACCAAATACATTCAGGTACTAAGGACCGGACTTGTCCAATTCGGTTTGTGACAAAAATTTTAAATTTAACTTGAGGCGTTGTTAACCAAGAGAGAACTATAGTAGAATCAGTCCAAGCAAATATCTCCTTGATTACAAACCGATCACTCAAAATTGTCTTACATCTAGCCAGCCAACGAGCCAATAATGCAGCTGCACATAACTCAAGCCGTGGGACTGACATAGACTTTATAGGAGCTAATTTCGTCTTACCTCCAAGAAAATATACATGCACAATACTATCATCGTCCACCACACGTAGGTAGGCAAGAGCCGCATAACCTTTCAATGACGCATCACTAAAACCAAGTAGTTGGACACGGGCATTAGGTGGTGCAATAATTGAACGAGGAATTTTGACATCTGAAAAAGACGGTAATTGACTGACAAAGGATAACCATTGACGTTGAATCTCCGCTGGTAAAGCATCGTCCCAGCCACATTTCTCCTTCCACAACAGCTGCATAATTGATTTCGCCAACAAAATACTGGGGGCGAGAAAACCCAACGGGTCAAATAGTCGAGCGACTGACGAAAGCACTCCACGTTTTGTCATGATATTTTCAGACAGTTTGGTAATATAAGAAAATTCATCTTTTACCGGATTCCATACCATTCCAAGGATATTCAACAGTCCAGGAACCTCTTCTGCAAACTCGGTGGCTCCGAGAGTTCTATCTTCTTTAGGAATCTGGTTACTTAAAACTGAACAATTAGTCGCCCATTTCTTCAACTCAAACCCAACTTGACCCAAAACCGCGGTGAGATCTCGCTGCAGGTTGAGTACCTCTTCTAAACTATCCGCTCCAGAGCATATGTCATCAACATATGTATGAGCACGGAGAGCAAGCTGAACAGCAGGAAATTCAATAGCCTTATTGGCAACTTCGTGGAGCACACGAATGGCCAAATAAGGGGCACTTGTCACACCATAAGTTACTGTTGATAATTCAAATTCTTTAAGATCACATTCTGGTGAATCACGCCACAGGATATGTTGGAAACTTTGATGCTCAGGCAACACATTAATCTGACGATACATTTTACAGATATCGGATGAAAACACATACTTATAGGTTCGGAATAGAGCCAACACATTGACAATATCAGATTGTAACTTAGGACCTGGAAATAAGCAATCATTAAGTGAATATCCACTTGGTGCACGTGCTGACGCATCAAAAACAACTCTTAGCCTTATATCCTGACCGTCCAGTCCGGGTTTGACAACCGCGTGATGTGGTATATAGTAGTCACCAACTTTAGAAGTCTCATGCATGTGACCAAGCGATTCATACTCACGCATAAAGGACCGATAAGCTTCAGCTAACGTTTCATTTGAACACAAACGTTTCTCTAAATTTTCAAAACGTTTCAATGCCATCTTGCGAGAACCTTTCAACAGAGACTTGGAATTAGAATGACGAAAAGGCAAAGGAACACAATAACGCCCACAATCGTCAATGTTCATATTTTTCTGAATAATGGCCTCACAGTTATCGTCTTCAGTCACAGGAGGACCACAGGTTTCAGGTTCTTCAACCTCCCAAAATCGAGAGACCAATTCTTCCAATGACACTGACAAAGAAGCCACACAAACTTGCGGTGCATTCAAATTACTTGCTACACCAACAGAGCCAATTATCACCCATCCAAAAATGGAACTAAAAGCTGCAGGTAAAGAAATGCCCAAAGATACTTGCTTACCATCCATGACAAGCGGATACACATCAGCACCTAATAAAACATCTATACTGGAACTAACATCAAAAGTTGGATCAGCTAAGACAAGATGTTCAACACGTTTCTTCATATCAACAGGTATGGGACGTCTAGGAATATCACAGGTAATAGATGGTAAAATCCAGGCTTGCACTGAAATAGATGGATCATCTGAGTGCCTAGGAGTGACATCACACTTCAAAATACCTTGTACTTGTGGAACCGATACTCCAGCCAATCCATTAACAGGAGCTGTCCACTTAGCCACATGCAGACCTAACCGCTTGGCACATNCCGTCCAGTCCGGGTTTGACAACCGCGTGATGTGGTATATAGTAGTCACCAACTTTAGAAGTCTCATGCATGTGACCAAGCGATTCATACTCACGCATAAAGGACCGATAAGCTTCAGCTAACGTTTCATTTGAACACAAACGTTTCTCTAAATTTTCAAAACGTTTCAATGCCATCTTGCGAGAACCTTTCAACAGAGACTTGGAATTAGAATGACGAAAAGGCAAAGGAACACAATAACGCCCACAATCGTCAATGTTCATATTTTTCTGAATAATGGCCTCACAGTTATCGTCTTCAGTCACAGGAGGACCACAGGTTTCAGGTTCTTCAACCTCCCAAAATCGAGAGACCAATTCTTCCAATGACACTGACAAAGAAGCCACACAAACTTGCGGTGCATTCAAATTACTTGCTACACCAACAGAGCCAATTATCACCCATCCAAAAATGGAACTAAAAGCTGCAGGTAAAGAAATGCCCAAAGATACTTGCTTACCATCCATGACAAGCGGATACACATCAGCACCTAATAAAACATCTATACTGGAACTAACATCAAAAGTTGGATCAGCTAAGACAAGATGTTCAACACGTTTCTTCATATCAACAGGTATGGGACGTCTAGGAATATCACAGGTAATAGATGGTAAAATCCAGGCTTGCACTGAAATAGATGGATCATCTGAGTGCCTAGGAGTGACATCACACTTCAAAATACCTTGTACTTGTGGAACCGATACTCCAGCCAATCCATTAACAGGAGCTGTCCACTTAGCCACATGCAGACCTAACCGCTTGGCACATGCTGCTGTCATAGCGCTTATTTGTGACGCTGAATCAATAAGGATGCGAACTTGATGTGCTATACCATACTGATCACGTATGTGACCTAAAGCCGTTCCTAATAATACTTCATGTGTGTTAATTATTGATGACACTGTAGATAAAGCTACAGGCATGTCTTCCCTTTCAGTCTCTTTACTGAAATGCAATAAAGTGTGATGTTTCTGACCACATTGAGCACACCGGTCAGTACTTAGACAACGATCAGTCCAATGATTAATGCCCAGACAATTAAAACACAATTTCTTTTTCCGAACAATAGTCTGACGGTCCTTTAAAGACGTGGATGGAAGCCGAGAACAAGAAGAACTAATATGCGATCCAGAGCAGACAGAACATACTGATTTATGCACTGCGTTGGATTTAGCAGCTACAAACGACACACGCCCAACATATTCTTTCTTTGGCTTAGAAAATTGTTTACGCTGGTCAACTTTAGCTCCTACGATATCGTATCGCCCACCTGCATTTTCTAGTACACGTATTCTTTCTCGTATGAACATAAACAGACTCTCTACATCAGGGAAGTTTTCAATATTGGTTGCCTCAAAAAGTTTTCTACTACTAAGAGGTAGACACCTCACAGCTAATGTGAATAAAATAAATTCACCAACATCAGGAATAGACAATGATCTTAATAAAGAAATATTGTCTTCAAACAATTCAACATAATCATTCAACGATGAAACATTCTCTTGAGCCAACGGAGATGCACTTATTAATTTCTCCACCAATAAATTAGCTAATTGACGTGGCTTATTATATTTTGCCTCAAGTGCATTCCAAGCTAGTTTGTAGCAGTCCGGTGACATGTGAAAGCCCTTAATAACATTTAACGCTTCACCACTAACACAACCACATAAATAATAATATTTTTCATCATTGGACAAACTAGTATTGTTGTATATTTGGGTAAGAAATCGGCCACTAAAGGAAGGCCAATCGATGAACTTACCCGAAAACATGGGAAGTGGAATTTTTGGAAGTTTGTTATTCTTGAAAGATTGGCCAGGGAATAAAGTCACCATTAAATCACCATCATCAATGTTTCCATTAATAGCATTACCATTACTCTCATTAAACTTCGCCATTAAAGCAGATATCTCACTCACCATATCAAATACTTCACTTTCCAATTCAGTTGGAAAATTACTACTCTCATTTAAAATAACTAGAGCATCTAATACTAAATCATTTTGTGCTTGAAAGGCCTTCCACAAATCATCAACACCATGAGTCATAGCCACAAATTTGGTCACCAAGTTAGGCTGTGATACCGCACTAACTCCTACCTCCAAGATTGACCTTATGCCTTTAATAGCCACAGTTCGCTTTAGGGTAGCTCTATCCCTAGCTTGCAAATTAGGGTCAACCATAATAATAAATTTAATTTAATAATGCCCAAATTAAAACAGACTAAAATATTTATAATTAAAAAAATTTTAAATTGCTCAAAAGAATGAGAGAAAAATCAAATCCAGGAGACCATAAATAATTACAAAAAAACAATTTATTGTATCATAGTTTTCAAACCCAGAATAAATAAAATAAAAATACCTTATATTAATAATCAATATTGTTCCTCGGTCCACTCGACCAGTAACGCCGCCCGCAGTCAACCACACGCTCTGCTACCAAAATGAAAGGGCTACTGGGCTCACAAGGCCTTAACTGGTAAAAGAACAGAAACAATTTTTCCTATAATGACAGATGAATATTAATAAAAAAATATATTATAACATTAAACTATACATAATCTTAACAGTTAATAAACATTTAACAACATTTATATTTAATTTCTCAAGGAATATATTAAATGACTTAAATCTCAATTCACCAAAATTATAAATGTATATAAATATAGATATAGATATAATATATTATTATAACTTGCCAATAGAAAAGAACAAGTTATTTACATCAATAAGTGGCTGAGGAACACATTTATGGTTTGACTTCTTTTATTTAATTTAGCAATTTTTACTTGAGATGATGTTGCTGTGAGGCACACGCATTCCGACATAAATGAGCAACCACAATTGACCGAGAACAAAATCCACACAACGGGATTATTCAGAAGAACATATTTCTTCTAGACACATGTATCTGAGTAGCCCACAATTGGCTTAGACCAAAAAAAAATCCACATAAAAGGATTATTCAGAAGAACATATTTCTTCTAGACACATGTAGATTCATAACCATAAAAAAAAAAAAAAAGGTATCAGTCTTTTTATCACAAAAGGACAACATGAAAAATGTGATAGCCTTCCACAGTGTCGCCCTATTCTGCGGCGCGAACACATATTGACCATGTACTGATCAACAACAGGTTGAAAAATGGTATAACTAATGTAAGAACAATACGAGGAGTCGACGCAGACTCTGATTATCTTCTGTGAGGTATTAGGATAAGAGTTAAATTCAAGGAGCAATGAAGGCGCAAGTTAAATGGTATAGATAGATACAATACTGAGATATCAGAAGACATAAATATACATAAGAATTACATCAGCAAAATCAGCGAAAATCTTAAAGAACAACAAATAATTAACACGATGTGAATAATGTATGGAGATGCTGTACAACAAACTGCATAAATAACTATAGGATAAAGAAAAAAAGAAAGAAACCCTTGTTTAACAAAATTTGTGAAGACCCAATACAGAGGAGGATTTCCCGGGAAGAATGGCAAGAATACAGGTACTAATAATGATGAGAGTGCTACAGAATTTAGTAGGCGGAGGAAAGAAGTTCACAATATAATTAGGTGTGAAAAAAAAAAGTATATCCAAAATATTATGAAGGACGTAGAACAGGACTAAAGGTTAAACAGGGCACGAGATATATATAAGAGATTAAATGTTTTAAAAGGAGATATTAGAAAAAAAAACAGTTTCTTAAGGATGATGATGGAATATTAATAACTTCAAAGAAGGAAATAACTGAAAAATGGACAAATTATTTTAACAAACTGTTAAACTGTGAGGAACCAACCGAGAAATTTCCTTTTAATATCTATAACATAGATACACAAGAATGCCCACGCCCTTCATCGGAGGAAATAAAAGTACAAGTACAAAGACTAAAAATTTATAAATCCCGGGAGAGGATTGTGTGCAAGCGGAACTTTTAAAAAAGGGAGGAGAAGAGGCTATACGATGGATCTGGCAAGTGATTAACAGAATTTGGACAATAGAGAAACTTCCAAATGATTGGAAAGTGGCGGTGGTATGGCCAACCCACATAAAAGGTGATAAGCAAGATTACTCAACTTACGTGGAATATCCTTGTTAAATGTGGCGTATAACATATTATCGAATTGTGTTTTAGACAGAATTAAAGAAAAAGCAAATCAAATAATAGGCTACTACCAAGGAGCTGGTAAATCTACGACAGACCAGATGTTCATAATTAGACAATTATATCAAAAAACATGGGAGTTTGATAATGAAATGCATACACTTTTCGTAAAATTTAAAAAAGCGTATGACAGTATTCACAGAGAAAGTCCACTGAATATTATGAAAGAATTTCATTTTCCAAAAAAAAATGAGTATAAGATTTTGAGTAGACGAGGACTACCGTTCTGTCAGTCCATAAAAATAGATCACTATGAATTTAAAAGGATAGAACAGTTCAAATATCTCGGTACTATCTTAACTGAAAAAAATAATGTAGCAAACGAGGTAGCAGCAAGAATTCATTCTGAGAATTACTATGGACTTTCTAAAATACTAATTTCACGAACAATATCGCGAAGAATGAAAGAACAATTATATATGTCCCTGATACGACCAGTTAAACTGTATGGATCAGAAACATGGCCACTTAGGAAATTGAACGAAAACAGATTCATTGACTTTGAAAAAAAATTGTGTTGCGAATAATTTATGGCCCAGTCAAGGACGAAATAACCGGGGAGTGGAAACGAAGAAAGAATATAGAGCTGTAAACATTATATAGTGGTTCGGATATATTAAAGGTTATCAGAAGAAGACTACGGTGGGCTTGCCATGCTTAGAGTAACGAAAATTCGCTACTACGTGCAGTAATTGAACGTAATCACTGCAGGTAAAAGACCTTTGGGAAGACCAAGGATACGCTGGGAAGATGCTTTAAAAAAAATGTTGAAGAGATGGGAGGTGGTTCCAATTGGAGAAATCTAGCATTTGACAGAGTAGGATTGAAGTTTGGTTGGGAGACGGGATAGTCTTTGGGAAAACCCAAAAAAGAAGAAGAAAGAATAAAAAGTTGTACTACCTAGTTTAAAGACAATTAACCATATTGCACTGTTAAAAATCTCAAAATTAAAATTTTTTTTGGTGATTAAAAAGATTAAAATACCACTTTTAATAATATAATTCAAGCTTACAGATTTATTGAGGAAGCTAAATAAATAAAAAATCACAATTTACACGTTATAATAAATATTTTTCATGATTTATCTCATTATACACTATGTAATTTTAAGCTATATGATCATGATACACATACCTTCTTTGAACAGTAGATAATTGAAATATTTTTTATAAAAATTTGACTAATCTCCATTTTCACGTAAAACCGTGGAATATAAAGACTACAGGAAACTATTCATAAGTATATAAAAATAAAAAGAATGACAAATTAAATACTAAATGGTCAATGGTTACACAATACTTGAAATCCGCGGGTACCATTTTGTTGATCTCACGATAAAAATAAAATTCGATGGCATAAAGAATAACATAAAGGGGAAATTTATCAAAATTCATCAAATATATATAATTTAGATTCTTTTAACAAATTGCTCGATGTTGGTCTATAAAAATCTATGTAAGAGAGTAGAAAAAAAGAAATAAATAAACAAAAAATTATCCAGCACAGTGGGGTCGTGGCATAGTTGGGTCCAGTATAGATGATATCTGACAGTGATTAAAATCACTATCATAAAAAACGCTTCGATGCAAATCTATAGATAGTGTTTAATTTAAAAAAAAAAAAATTGTTAAAATAGCATATTTTTGAATACAGTAGCCATTTGCGCATAGAAGATAGGTCGTTGGGACAAATTTTTTTTTTATTTTATAGTACATAAAATAAGCTTTAATTTGATATATGTTTAAAGGACGCAGTATTTCTGGAACATTTTCAAAAATTAAGTTGAAAAAGTTATTTTTTGTAAAAAAGTTACTATTTTAAATCCCCTCAGTGAGCAGAATAAGTGTTAGATTTTCAAAAAAAATTATATCAAATGAAAGGGAAATATCTAAGGTTTCAACACAAAAAAATATTATTTTTATTTGTTCATTTTTGAAAAAGTTATGGCAGTTTTAAGTACAAAAAATATCCCGATAAAAGGTGATTTTTATCGCACACATTACATTTTTTTTTAATTTTCGACAGCCATTTGCACATAGAATATAAGGAGTCGAGACAAATTTTTTTTTTTCATTTGATAGTATATAACATAACCTTTGATTTGATATATGTTTAAAGGACGCAGTATTCCCAGAACATTCTCAAAAGTTCAGTTAAAAAAGATCTATGTTTTTTACAATATTTAAAGTTTTGAACGCCCCCTATATAAGGGGAATTTGTCCAATTTTAATAGAAAGTATATCAAACGAAAGATGTACTTATAATGTATTTAGAAAATAAAAATGTGTGCTGATATACACATTTTTCAAAAAGTTATAGCATTTTTAAGTTGAAAATTTAAAATCCAAAATCGAAAATTTTAACAAAAAATAGTGTTTTTTTAACTACGGCAGCCATTTAAATGTAGAAGATAAAGTGTCGGTACAAATTTTTTTTTTTCATTTTATAGCACATAAAATAAGCTTTAATTTGATATATGTTTGAAGGACGCAGTATTTCCGGAACATTTTCAAAAATTAAGTTGAGAAAGTTAATTTTTGTAAAAAGTTGCTATTTTAAATTCCCCCCAATGAGCAGGTTAAGTGATAGATTTTCAAAAAAATAATATCAAATGAAAGGTAAATATCTAAGGTTTTAGTATAAAAAAAAATTATGTTGATTTGTTGATTTTTTAAAAAGTTATGGCACTTTTAAGTACAAAAAATATCCCGATAAAAGGTGATTTTTATCGCACACATTACATTTTTTTTTTAATTTTCGACAGCCATTTGGAAGTTTTAAGAAAAAAAAGTGAAAAAAATGACAAAATTTACCGATTTTTAAAATTGTAATTTTATTGGATATTTCCCCCATTTTCGGGGAACGAGGGAATTTTTTTCAATTTTTAAGGGTAATGTCTCCAACTAGATACGATTTGTGATCTTTTGACGTAATTTTGAAAGAAATCGGTCCAGTGAGAGCTGAGAAAAAGTGGCAACAGACATAAAAAAAAACGCATCATAGTAAAATTAATACCTTCTCAGCTTCGCATCGAAGCTAAAATACACTATAAAATATCTTATCAGTTACACATCAATTAAAGTTCTTCTTCATAAATGCATAATTTTAATCATTTCTTAGTCTCTATCCTAGGTGTTAAGGGTCGGTTCTATATTACAATCAATATTTATACGAATAAAAATTGACAAAATTTTTACACTGACTGACGTACCTCATTATGGCTGAGGTAGCCAGTAAGGGACAAGATGTGTCACTGTTAAAGCTTCCATAAGGTCACCAACCTTATAGAAGGGTCACCTATCCAGAAACTAACAGTAAATAGCACATCTGAACATCGGCGCTAACACGATGACTGAATTTACCACTGAGTCACATTGTGTTCCAAATGTATTATATTAATAATCAATAATTAATTACTAAAAAAGATTGGTTTCAGGTAAGATGTCATATTGTTTTATAGTATAACCCATCATATAGAAACCACATAAGTCACTACTTTTTTTTTTATAATTTATTGATAATATATATTAGATGAATTTAATTATAATGTCATATTGGTTAAATTTACCAGTATATTTAATTAATGATTGATGTAATTACATCTACAGTGTAACAATTAAATTGTATAGACATATTTTAAAATGTTGGTTACAATAGTTTAGAATAATTCTAAAAACTACATAAGTCACTTATTAATTTTAATTTTATGATTTGTATTATTTCTGAAAGTTAAAATTAAAATAGATAGAACATGAAAAAATATATAGAATAGTAATTATTATTTTATTTTAAAATTATTTATACAATATAATGGTGCAAGTGATAACAATTATTTATCATATTTAATATTTTTTATTTAAATATCATAATACACTTTTAAACAAAATTTTCTTTTAAATATTACATATATGATTAAGTACATTAAAATTTAATTAAGTCAGTCTTAAATAATTTTAGAAATTAACTTACTATAGTACTTACAATACTATAACTTTATTAAACCAAAATAAAATATTTTCTTTTAAATAATTATCTCAATTAATTCTTATATCAGATAACACATTAAAACTGAATAACACATTTATATTTTAGTTAAAATCAAATGTCTAAATAACTATCATCTATCGTTAATAAATACATATGATCATAGTAGATACTACATATTGTTTTCTCTAGTTTCTTTAAAAATACAATAGAATCAGGAGCATTAACACGTTTAGCAACAAATTCAGATACTACATTTTCAAGTTTTTTTTTCTTAGATGCCTGTATTTCTAAATGAGCCACATGTTGAATAGAAGGTTTATTAAGCAAACCATTGAATTTATGAATAATTAAAACAATATTTTGGAAAAATTTAATTAAATTCACAGAATTTAAATTATTCTCTTTTGTCAATAAATTGAATAAGTCATTGAAACTATGACTAGATATTTGTTCCAAATACAATTGTTCAGATAAAGAACTGTAATTGTTTATGGATTTTTTATTATTACTTAAATTACAACTATCTTCAGTATTTATTAATTTTCCCGCGTCAAATTTATGTTCAACATGTTTCATTATTACACTTTTATTATTATTATTTTCTTTTGATACTAAATCATTATTAACATCAGTAATATTATTTTCATGACTGTTAACATCATTATTAAATTTTAAATAGGTATTTCCTGATTTTTTATCTTTTTCTTCAGTTGGTAATAATTTTTTAGAATCCAATAAATCGTTTACTATATTACCTAGAAAGTATTCAAAAAAATATTAACACAATTATTTTTCATAAAATTGTTCAATAATATAATCAAAATTTTTTAGTAAAATGTAATTTACATAGTTTCCAATTCATAAGTACATAAAACTTTCAAAATTTTAATTATGAATGAAACTGCTTTTATTTTACAAAACAATGTGAATTTATATTATTTATCTTTCAAAAAAAATGGAAATCCTGTGATCTTAGTAAATAAAATACTTGTTATAATTCTAAAAAATCTAAATTTAAAGGCTCCCTAGTATTAAAAAAGCAATGTATCACGAGATGAAACCTTTTTTCATTTTTATTATTACAGTGCTGATGGACATAAAACCACTAATGTGTTATTTAATACTATATTAAAATTTTCCTTAACAAATGTTTTCATAGATGTATACTTTTTTTTATGATTTTTTAAATTAAATGTTTCATTAAAAATTTCAATCCTAGATAATTTGATTAAAATAAAAATATTTTTAATTAAATGTATTAATATAACTATTTTTGTACAATGAACAATTTATAGTAAGATATAGTATAAGTATATACTATAGATAAGATATAGTTTTTATTAGATTAATCGATTAATATAACTTAGTTTTAGAATAAATATCTAATTAGTAAGATAGATTTTTAATTTTTTATAAAATAAATAAATACAATGAAAACATTCAAATTAATTTCCTTACGAATATCTACTAAAGCTGAACTTCCAGACAATAAACAATCAATACGTTCAATTTCATATTTGGCTTCAAAAAAAGCTATTGTTTCATGATCCAAAACATCATAAAAATATTTGTCTGAAAGATTCTGAAATAGCCTTATTAACTTAAACATTTCATTTAAATGTTTTAATTGGTTTATTCTTGACTCTTCATCATTATTACTCATTGTTAGGTGAATTTTTTTAGCTAAACTCGTGTACAATGGATTCAACCAAGAAAAACATGCAAAACACAAGTATGATCTTATAGTTTTTAGAAGATTATCATCTTTTACAAATATTTCAAAATTTTCTTCAGATAATGGACCTTTAGATGAAAATAAAATAAATTAGGAAAATATACTATAACAATTTTATATGAATTGTATTACCTTTTGGGAAAAACCATATTATTAATTTGGTAAGTGGCTTATTGAATTTTGAAACTGAATCTGGGCACATTAACTCATAATCATAAGCAGCTGCTAGACATTTAATTAAACGTTGTTGACAATCAATGGTAAGCTTACCAGTGTTTTTATATTGCAATGCTATTAAACAAAATTGGCTTGCTATAAATACAGTCATCTAAAAAAACTTAATTATTAGTATATAATTAAGTATTGGTTTTTGTATACTTAATAAATGTCAAATGTGATTAAAGATCACACTTGACTAATTTTGAATTTTCACATTTATAAAATGTTTAGAAAATACACAAAGGAAATAAATAAAAAAATAGGAAAAATTGTTTTAAAAATTTTACAGTTATGTGAAGTGTAAAATACTTTACTTAACAGTTATAAAATACATTATTATTATTGGCAGTTATAGAATTATTTTGAAAAAAATGTTTTATTGAAACTTTTTTTACATAGTTAAAAATCTTATAAGAGTTTATTATGTTGTGAATTAGATTATTATTTTTTTGTTTCTATATTTCAAATTATAATAAAAAATAAAAAATTATGAATTTTTGTTAATTAACTAACAGTTTTATAACTTATTTGAAAGCAACAAATAGGTCAAAAAAAAGATTAATGACTGTTTAAGTCTTTCAAACATTGAGGAAAATACATTGTTCTAATTAAAATTATTTTAAGTAATATTTTTACACACTTTCCATTTGTTTTACAAATTTATAGCAATGAGTTGCTCTATATCAAATTTCCCATGATTTAATAATTGGATATTAAAAATTATTAATTTACTTTGGGCATAATGAGGTTAGTGTCTGATATAAATTCTGGCTCAATAATTTTAACTAAGTTATCATAATATTCTGGTTTCCAAGTCACTTTTGTTATTATGTGATCCAATATAGTCACATTATTTTTATTATTAACATCAAAGAGCCAATCTTTAAAGATATCTAAGGTTACTTTTTCATCAAATTCAAACATTGATTCATGAACTCCAATCCACATTTCCAGGTACTGAAATAATTAATATTTATTAAATAAAATTTAATAAATGTTAATTTTTATAATTCAAAATTAGTGAAAATATATTGGCATAGATAAAACTATACAACATTAGTCATACTATATTTTAAAAATAATATTTCTTTTCAAATTATTATTTAATTGAAATTGTTTTTAGTTCTAAAAAAAATAACCCAGCATAGTGGTGTCGCGCCACAGTGGGGGCGTGGCATAGTTACGTCCAGTATAGATGATATCTGACAGTAATTAAAATAACTATAGCATTGATAATAGAATATTTTTTTAAAAAAAATTCCTCGGTCTCATCCTTCAAATTTACACCAATCATACAAGTTTAACCCTTGTAAATTTAATGGGATACTATTTTAAAATAAATTTAATTTTTGAAATAGGCTTATTAAAAAGAAAGTAAATTTTTACATATTTAGTAGTTCATAATAACTTTTAATATAGTAATATAAACAAAAAAGTTGTGGAGTATAAGGGCATTAAGATAATCCTTATTTTTTGGCTTTGGAAATTCTTTGGTCTCACCCTCCAAATTTGTGTAAATACATGTAAAAATGAAACAAAAAATGTTCACACCAATTTACTTTTTTTACTCAATATTTTGAGTAATTGTTTACTCAAGGTTGAAAATTGTCAATAAGGGTAGTTTTTTAGTTTAATATAAATTAATAATAATTATTAATATAAATTATAGATAATGATGTTTTCCATACATTTGGGCTTACACATTTTTTTAAGCCCATTATTTTTGCAGCAAAACTTCAAAATACATATAGATATAATTTCATTATATCCAACGAACACTAGAGATACAAATATATATTTTATACAAAAATTGTTTATTATTTAATTTTGTAAAAAAGTTGATATTGTAAATATTGTGAAGAACTTAGTACCCCCACCAAAAATAGATAAAAATACAGTTCAATTTTTTTTAATTTCCCTAGTTCCCTGTAAATGGAGGAAATGCTCAAAAAATTATAATTTTTAATATTAATAAATTTTGAAAATATTTTTCTTAAAACTGCCATATCTTGTTCAAAAATAAAAATAAATTTTTTCAAAACCTATCCCCTTACAAGCTCACAAAGGGGGATTCAAATATCAAAATTTTAAAAAATTCAATTTTTTCAACTTAACTTTTGAAAATGTTTTGGAAATACTACGTCTTTTAAACATATTTTAAATCAAAACTTATGTTAAATACTATAAATTCAAAAAAAAAAAATTTGTTCCCACGAATTATCTTCTATGTGCAATTGACTGCAAAATTTAAAAATACGATTTTTTTGTGTTAAAATTATCAATTTCATATTTTCAACTTTAAATTGCTATAACTTTTAGAAAAATGTATGGATTTGCATCGAATTGTCCCAACTATGCCACATCTACACTGTGCTAGTTTTTATTGATTAAATTGAGATTATAGTTATACATTGCCCAATTTTTTTATTATTTAGTAATAAGGATTTATTTAAGTACAGGAAAAATTGGAAATTAAAGGCTATATTAAGACTAATTAAAAATAAATTGATAGTAAGTGGAAATTATCATTTTTTTTATTATTTAATTAAAAAAATATCCTTTATTCTCATTTTTATTTAAATTTAATTTATCTCAAACTAAATAAATTTTTATTGAATACAACACTTTAGCCATCCAAATATAGATCAAATTTACTGTATTATACATAATTTTAAGACTAAAAAAAAATTTCATTGTAAGCATAATTTATTTTTTATATGACAGTAAAAATTTTGTAGTGGATACTAAGTTCCTCACAGTGTCTTCTGTGCTTATTTTTTTTATAAAATGAAATAATAAACAATTTTTGTATAAATATATATTTGTACCTGTTAGCTTTTGTTGGATATAATATTATACCCTTTTATTTGATTACCACTGATGAAAGCTTACAATAAAAGCATTCTCTTAACTTAGAAATAAAATAATAAGTAATAAATTGAAACCAACATTAAGTTTAGGATGTTCATTCAAGAAAGCTCTAGCTTCATTCCACTTATGATGTTTAAAGTATTCCATTTTTAATATATTTACAACCAAAGATAATTCTATTTCTTCATCAACACAACAAGCTAATTTTGCTGCCAATGATAATTCTTTAATTTGTTTTATTTTAGTTAAACATGAGATAGCATTGCGAGGATCACCTATACTTAAGTAACTAAAATAACATAAGTTAAAACCAAGATAATTGAATAATTTTAAACAAAATTATACAAACCAATGAGCTGCTTCTTTAGGATGTCCATGACAAACATTATATTCTGCCCATTTTTTAGTAATTTCTAAAATTAATTCATCATCTTGATTTTCTTGACACCGAGCCACTGATAATGCTTCTTTAAATAAATTATTTTTTAGCAACATTAAAGCAGCATCTTTGTATTTTTTTATGGAAACCAAAAAAGTTGAACTTTTAGAGACATCACCTTCATCTTCTAATTGTACTGCATATGCTTCACACATTTTAACCCATAATCTAAGTAATGTTTATTAATTAGGATTTTAGAGACATGGGGAAATTACTCGCTCTAGAACAAAAAAAGTTTCTGGCGTACTATGATAAATTTTCATGGAGTTTGGTATATTGGAACTGATCCAAACAAATTTTATAAATACATATAGTACCAAATTATTAAAAAATGTCGTGGTGCATGTTGTTTGCTAACGATATAGTGTTAATAAGAGAAAATAGGCAGGAAAATAATCGGTTTAAGAATAAGTAGAAGTAAGACAGAGTATATAGAGTACGAGTTTGACAAAGGAGAATACGGATTGTGAAATAAGGAGATCAGTGATAATAGGTGAGGCTTTGATTGGAGAGATGGAACTCTTGGGTATGAGTAGAAATGCACTAAGGTTCTGCTTTAAGCCCTTACTTATATTCTATAGTGATGGCTGAAATTACTAGAGAAATACAAGGAGAGGTGCCATGATGCATATTGTTTGCTGACGATATAGTTTTAATAAGAGAAAATAGGGAGGAAAATAATCGGTTTAAAAAACCGGTTTAAGAATAAGTAGAAGTAAGACAGAGTATATAGAGTACGAGTTTAACAAAGGAGAACACAAAGACAGTGACAATAGGCGAAGACGTGATTGGAGAGGTGGAGAGTTTTAAGTATTTAGGGTCAGTTGTACAAAAGAGTGGTGGTATTGACGAGGATGTAAGACACAGAATTAAGTGCGGGTGGTTGAAGTGGAGAGAAGCGTCTGGTGTCCTATGCGATAAAAGAATTCCAATGAGGCAGAAAGGTAAATTCTACAAGACTGTAGTGAGACCAGCTATGATCTATGGTTAGATTGTTGGGCAGTTGATAAGACAGTAGAGCAGAGAATGAATGTATACTGTCTATTATTTAAATATATTTAGTATAGCTTGCCTTTTTTTTGGGAGGGGGGAGGAATTTTAGTTATCCTAATTATAATTTTTTATAATATTTTTACTCACTCAAAACTAATACTCGGAGCAACAGATACCATCCAATCATTAACAGTCTTTGTCTCTATAGCTTCTTTAAAATAAGCTTCTAAGTTATTACCCCATATATTGATGTTATTTATATAAGGAATAATATTAGAAGAACTCTTTTTTTTTAATACTTTACCTATAAACAAAAAAATAAATAACTATAGCATATTATTATTAAATCCAAACATTAATCAAAGTATATTTATTTCCTATCAGTTATCATTAGTTAAAGTGAAAAATTGCAAAATTTTTATAAAATGTTTTGTTTTTGATTTTTAAAAATCAAGATATATTGGTAATTAAAATATCAAAGTCAAATTTTTGTCAATTACCACGAATCTAATATTTTTTTAATTTAGCTTATTGATTATACATGGATGAATAATTAGGTTAGCTTTAATATGAAAACCAGAAAGATCCAATATTATGACAGAGCATAATAACAATATGAGTATACAAACAATTGCTATGACGTCTCTACAAATATAACATTTTTGGTCTTCTCATTAAGTACAAATCCTAAGAAGTTGACCAATAGTTTAATAGAAATACTTTTTGAATAGATACTTAAAATAAATTTAAAAATTAAAAAAATCTATAAAATTTCTAATAGTAATAAAAATAACAATTTTTCTAAATTTTCTTTGCTAGTACAATCTCTAAAATTGGAGAACATATTTTGATATTTTAGAATTATATAAATTAGTAGGAATGCAGTGAAGACTTTTAAAACTTTACCTTTCATAGTTCATCCAAAACAGAGGTTCAAAGTTGGCACACATAATAAAAACTAAATTTTCACAATTGTCAAATAAATCTATTTTTTTTTTTAATTATTAAGTTACTTGTTTAAATTTTTAGCTCATCTATTATAAAAACATAAATTATTATTTTTCATTAGTAACTAGTTACTACAATAATAAAAAAATCTAGTTTTAATACTATAGTATCCAGAATGAATGAAATAGATTTATTTCATTTAAAATGTGACAGTATTAAAATCCGGTTTCTTTATTAGTCAAATTTTAAATAATATTTTTTTAAATTTTAGACTCAGTTTAAAGTTAAAAAATTAGGATAAATTTCTCATTGTGACAAACATTTCTTCTAAAAAATATTAAACTAAAAATAGATATTGTTTTATTACTTTGAATTATAAAACCTAAATTAGTAACTAAAACCTTAATAATAATTTCTAGCTAACTGTAATAATTACAATTCATACAAAAAATATTTTAAATTTACAGCATTTTGTTTTTTGTATTGATTTTTTTTTTTTATTACTAAAATTTTAATATATACAGGAGCTTTTAATCTTTTTTATATAAATTTAAAATGTAAAATACTTATGATTGAATACTTACTTTCCTCAACCATTAATTGTTTCATTTCTTCAGCTGAACCAAAAAATGATAAATAATTAATGTTTTCACAATTAATTTGATCATCAGGTTTCAGGTACATTTCAACAGCAGTTTCCAAGTATTTTCCAATAAAAAGATCATAACTGGAAAACGGAAATTGTTGTTTCTTATTTGTTGTATCTTTAGTAGATAAATCACTTGGCCCTATTTAAAATATTATTTATTTAGATTACATTTTCATATTGATGATTTAAGAATTAATATAGTTTTTTACATAGAAATTTTTAAATTTACAAATGATTGAAAAAAAAATTATTATTAGTATACACAGTACCACAGAAACATTTTTTTTCCTAGGAAATATCTCTAACATTGTCCATAACTAAAATCCTAATTAATATAAATTGGTTATGTTAGGAAAAACAAACTCAAATATCTATTTATCATTGATGTACTTTGAATGATTAAGCTTTATAAATATAAAGTTTTTAGCCCTAGTACGAGTTTATAGTTATCCTAGTCGGTAAAGATTATATATATATATATATATATAATCACACTATTCATGTCAAGATACAGAGTAAATAAACATTAATTGTTTAAATTGCTTTGTTGATGATATATCATATCATATCATGTTATTAAAACTAAAAAAAACTTACTTTTGAGATAATTAAGTTTAAAGATTCAATTTCCTTTTTATTTAAATTTTAAAATATTATATTTACACTAGTGCATCATGCACAATGTAATTTTTACTATAGGAAAATATCAACTACGAGTGCAAAAGATATATTTCAAAATTTGTGATATTTGACATTTTAGTTGTTTATAATGCAGTTAAATATATTTTATTATTCATTTTCTAATATGATAAAATTACGTAAAATTGTACTTTATCTTGATATAAATTCTAAAATCAAAG
Source organism: Daktulosphaira vitifoliae (assembly GCF_025091365.1). Lineage (NCBI taxonomy): Eukaryota > Metazoa > Arthropoda > Insecta > Hemiptera > Phylloxeridae > Daktulosphaira > Daktulosphaira vitifoliae. The sequence continues at coordinate 14,540,071 of NW_026099572.1, read as the reverse complement.
TAACACACAATATAACTACTTTCGAAAAATCAAAACTAAGAAGCTGTTCATTCCAAAACGGTTTTATTGAGATACAGCCTTCTTACACTAACAACACAATATGTTTAACTAACTGATATTTTTTGAGTTACTACACCAATATCTTGATAGTACAATATACACAGGTGTAGAGTGAACAATTTTTTTAGAAGGTTAAATTTCATTTTTCTTTGTCGATAGAAGAATTTCTACATAATAAAACATAATTTTGCTATATTTTTGGGGTCTAAATTGTAAACTGGAACCTAAGGCTTTCTAACCCCCCCCCACTCACTTATGACGATATATATAATTTATTAAATTTACCTTATGATAATTTACAAAGCCTTAGAAAATTACCTGTTGTATTTAATTTATCTACATCTTTTGTAACAATTTTTTCTTTTATTATGGTAGGAGTACTTTGATTTTCTGAAATAACAGTTAAATTTTTAGCACATAATAAACTACTTACAAAAAATAATAAAATTCAAAATTATACCAAAAAATTTGTATTAAAAATAATAAATTTCTTAAAATATATTTAAACTTAATGATAAAAGTTTATTTAATATGATTCATCATACATACTAGTTAATTCCACAGAGTCACTTTGTAAAGCTTTTGAAACACGCCAAGAATGTATTGAATGATCTGCAGATCCTGTGAAAACAATATCAGAATCTAATGGTGAAAACATACCACATAACACTGTACTTAAATGTCTAGAATAAACTCCTAATAATACACATTTTTGAACATCCCAAACCTAGAATTAATAATTTTAGTTATTAATTCGGAAATATATCTAAATTTACAATTATTTGTAAAACAAATAATAAATAATACAACTAAATAAGTTTTAAAAATATATGAATTCTTTAATATTGTATTTTTTACAAATTTTGTGGGGTGTATCTTTAACTAAATACAATTTCAGACTTTTGGAAATATATATTTACAAGATTGGTTCACTCACATGAAATTAAAAAATAACAATAATAAAATTATTACCTTCTCAGCTTCACATTGATGTTGAAGATTACAACAAATAATTTAATAATAAAATTATTTTTTCAGAATATTTTGATAACTACTAGGTGTAGTAATTAAGTAATGATTTAATTATATAACTGGTAAATAACATTGACCGATTACACTGCTAAGATTCAATTTTTTTATAGCCTATTCATACTACTAGAATCTTGTTAAATAAGAAAGAAAATATGATTTTAAAATATTGGAATTTTGACAGATGTAATATGACCTCTTGTAACTCACAGAAAAAATATTCTTATTTAATTACCAAACTTCATATAAAGAGGTATATAACACTTATCAATTAATTTAAGAACTTATTAATTGTAATATTAACATGATACAAAATACAACATTCAGATTTAGCTGTAAAAGGATATTCTATACATAACATATCAATTACATCATATCAATATTCATATTTAACATCCTCTCTTAAAGTTATTGTTTGTGTCAGACAGAATGGGAAACCTAAATAATTCAGTGTGATAGATTTAAACTCCGGTACATATACATTGAAGCACGATGCATCACTGAATGAGTTAGATAGTCCACCTTATTTATACATACTTTAGCTGTAAAATCATTAGAACAACTTAAGAGCATTAGATTACGATGAGGGCTCCAAGCAAGTTCATTGACCTTTTCTTTGTGACCATTAAATTCTGCAACTAATATTGGTGCATTATCTATAAATTAAAATTTTATATTTTATTACTAAAAAAAAATTAAAAGCTTAGTAATCAAAAATTAAAACAGAAAAATAACATATTTATACATATATTAAATTCTACCTTTATTTAATTTGTGCACTTTAATGCAATATGAGCTTGAAGCAAAGTAGTTTTTAAACTTTGATTCTTCACTGAAATCACAGGTTACATGAGTAGGGTGCCAAATAATACATTCAACTGATTGATCATGACTAAGTATCACATGTCTTAACTCTAAGGTATGACCATCTAATAAATAGATATTCCTAAAATGAAAATTAAATAAATAAATTTCATTTAATATACTTCGATACATTAGGTCAAGGTTCTATCTACAAGATGAAAAAAAAAAAATTCAAATAACTACTATAGAATTCTTAAGTATGTTAGAAACACAATTTAAGTTTCCTTTAGTACAATGAGTTCTTTTTTAAGACATAACTTAGATGATATTACCAATATACTTGGTTTTTCTACAATAGTTATTATATATGAATTTTATATGAAGCTGTACCATAAATATTTTAATTTAATTAAATTTATAAAACTTAAGTACCCATTAGAGTTTCCAATGGCAACTATATCATAATCTTGTTTCCAAGCCATTTCAATGCGCTTAACTGGTGTTATAAGTTCATCCTCAATGTTGTTAAATAATATGTATTCTTTGAGATTTCGTGGATCTAAATTGAAAATGTAATGTTATATATTCTAATTTATTAATAATGAGCGATTAAATATTGAACATCATTTAACATTTTTTAAAAATCAATTTGATTAAGTTCATGCAAAGAGGGCTGATAATGCTGTTTATGAATAAGTTTTATTGAAAAATTTTGAAACTTCTGAAATATGAAAATCTATTATTAACTTATTCAGATACTAAAAAACCTTTTTTACATACACTAATTCATTCATGTTTATAAATTATATCGGCTAAGACTAAAAAATCAATTTTAAAATTATCCTATGCCACAAAAAGATATCTACAATAAATCGCTTACACTATTCTAGACATTAATTGGTACACAATTATAAATGACAGAAACTTGGTCTACAGTAACAAATTATATTGTTATCAAATTTTTATTTACCTTTCCATAAACTCATCTCATTATAAATTAATATTTGACCATTACCAACAGCATATAATGAATATTTAGTCTCATTTGTAATTACATCAATAGGAGGTGGTGCCCAACATAAACGATAGATTGAATGAGCAAGAACAGTTTTTAATAAACTCATATTATTCCTTTTTTTAATAAGATTAAATATACCTATACGGCCATCACTAGTACCAAATGCTAACAAACCTTCATCTTGAGGATGAAATGCCAACTGAAAAAAATTATTGATGATAATTTTTTAATTTAGTTTAATATATAATTATAAATAAAAATAATAATTATAAAAATGCAATATTGATATCTACTTTGGTACTCATTTAATTTTATATGGATTAAATTAAATGGTAATATAACTAATGGTGCTTATATTAATTAGCTTACTAATTTATATTAAAATTTTTGAAAATGTTTATAAGGTTTTTTTTCTATGTTTAACATGATTTATAACATAATTTTTTATAAGTCTTAAGCTTAATGAAAAGTATAATATTAAAAAAATAAAAGTATATTTATAACACTAATATATATTAAAATATAAATTCTATTCAAATTCATTCATCTACTCCAAACATGTTTATAATATTTAAATTTTGTTCTTATATAATATATATTTTTATAGTAATTTTTCTACCATTAAAAAAACAATTCTTCAGAAATAAATAATAAAAATGAATTATTTATTTGGAGAAGTGTAATCTATATTATCAGAAAAAGTAATTTAATAATATGCATTTTATTATATCCTTAGATTAAGTTTTAATAAATTATTTAAAAGTTGAAGGATATAAATATTATGGAAGTCTGCATGTATCAACATAAATTTTATCCAAATAATTATCACATCATTTTTAAAATATTACTAACCGATAAGACTTTAGCATCAATAGAGTTACTCAATGTGATTAATTCTAATTGTCGCCTATTTGAAACATTCCAATAATAAATTCTTCCGTCACCAAGACCAAATGCAAAACTAAAAAATTATAGTTAGTTTCAGTATAGTTTAGGTTAATTAAAAACTTTATATTACTCAGCAGAGTTAACAGGTGATAAAGCAAAACAATATACAAAACCACCTAGTGTTGGAACTTCCAAAGGGAAGTCTTCATTATCAGAAGTGTCAAATAACGGAGTTCGAATTAGTTTTCTTCCCATACAAGATGACCATAAGAATGGTTTAGAAGCTTTACTAATAAAAAATATAACCATAAAGTTAATACATTTTATTTAAATTAATAAAAATTATGTAGTTAGTTTTATAGATACAAATATTAAAACAATTTTGGGGATGCTAAATATAATTTCTCCAAAATAAAAATTTATTTATATAAATATAATTTTTCAATATTTTTAGGATTGCTAAGCATCTTTAACACTCTTGGGTTTTTCGCCGATAGTTTTTTTTTTTAATTTAAATACTGTATTAAAAAACTAACTTAATATTTTTTAGTACTCACAGAGAACTGGCAATTGAAAAAATAACATCTTTATGAACATCACTAATTAATGATATATCCGGTGATGAAATTTTACTAAGCTGAAAATCAACTTTCAGAATTTCACCAAATGCAGATGTGACAATAATAGTGGTTGGCTTAATCCACTTAATGCAACTCCAAATTAAGTTTGTTTTATTCCTGTATGAAAAAAATCAGTGAAATATAAAAAAAAATTACATAGGATATTTGGAGAGTAAGATTATTAAGAGAGTATGATTCATTTTTGTCATTTCAGATATAATCATTTATGTAATGATATTTTCAATAAAAAATTAAATGGTCAGAATTCTGACCATGCTCTTAAAATTACTTAAAAATTGTTTTTCTTATAGGTCTCATTGGTAATGATATAGTAGCTTCACAAAACATATCAGTCCCTGCACGACAAATATATAACCCAGTTCTGTCACACGCAGTTGAAGCTAACAATAATGGTTGAGAAGACTGATCATTAGTAATAGTGTTGTATGGGACAGGACACCAAGTTAATGATACTACGTTTCTTTCATGATATCGTAATTTGTGTAGTACTCGACCATCACCTAATACATTATAGTATATAAGAACACTGTGCATATATTTAATAGTTTGTAGTAAATAAATTTTACATAAGTATTGTACTTGTATTATATTTGTAGCATACATAAATTTTCTTAAACTTAAAATAAATCTAAAACTAATTTTTTTTTCATTTTTGCATGTCAAACTTTTTGTTCAGAATAAAAAAACAAACACAAATTGAAAAAAAAAACTATTGTAGGAATAAATTTATACAAACCTGTGACATCATAAACAATGACACTACCATTCTTGCAACCAAGAGCTACTATATTTTTTTTGTGAGGACATGCAGCTAATGTTAAAGGAGATACTTTTAAATCCAATGTATAGTTCCTCATTATCATAGCTTGGATGTCCCATTTATGCAAAGTTCCTGCATCAGATATTGCTACAACAGTCAAACAATTGTACAGCCATGCCACATCCAATAATACTACATTCTTATTTTTTTTATTCTAAATAATATGAATGTTTTTGATTTATTTAATTTTTTTTTATTTATAAAATAATACTTAGATAATTTTAAGTAAATTATTATTAGTTTATAACAACATATAACAGTTTACTTACTCCAAAAGAATGAACATGCTCACAAATTTCATCTTTCACTTTCCAAATATATATATTTACTTCATCTATTGATGCTACATAATAAGCATCCGCATGAGTATCTGTTTCATGTGAAAAAGAAACTGCACCAATTCGACCACATGATACTTTGGCATTGAATCTAAGACGACTGTAGACTAAATCATAAATACTATTTCCATTTAATCCACTAACTAATACAACAATATTTCTTGATCCATAAGCCAGTAATGTACCGTATGTATTCAATGCCATAACATTTGACTTGTACCAGTTAGATGATTGAGTAATTTCAAAAGTATTCATGATTATCTAAAAGTAAAATGTTTATATGATTATTACAGAAAGATGTATTCAAAAATGAAATAAAAATTTCAAACTTATCAATCATATAATTTTAATAAATCACTAATACTTTTTTTCACTTACATGAAAATGAAGATAATTTAAGTAATTATAATACTTTTAGACAGTTCACCAGTTTTTGACAATAATTTTACTTGGTGCAACAACAACCAGTTAAGTCCAAATTTTTAATTTTTCAGGAACAGCAATTTTATCAAAATATTTTCATTAAAAACAATGGTAAAATTTTTTTCTAAATTAAATAACTCTACAAATAATAGGAATATAGAACTAATTTTTGTATTGAATAACATAAATAAATTTAGTTGTGTATTGAATACACAACTAAAAATCATATTTATTTAAAATTATTTTATAAAAAAAGTTGGACTTCACAAGTTGTTGCACCAAGCACTTAAAATTTTATGGATTATATATCACAGTGTCGTTTTTTAAACTATTAAATATTTAAGATTATCTATGATTAAACATGATTGCTATTGACTGGCACCATTATTTAATATTAAAATAAAACAAAATTTTATATTAATTTCAATAAAAATAGTAGTCTTTGCATTTTTTTAACAAAAAATATAAGACTACAATAATTTGTTAAATACTTCTAAAATATGTTTGTTAAATAATTAATATATTTTAATTAGAAGATACAATCATAATTATAAATTAAGAATTTAAATATTATGAAATTCACCCAAAAAATTAATTAAAATACTTAAGTTAAAATATTCACATAAGTAAAAAAACGTCTACAAAATTTTATGGAATTAAATATAAAAAGAAATACTTACTCCATATTAATATAATTTTTAAAAATAAAATAGTAATAGCATAAAGTATATTAAAATATAACATCAAAATTACAGACATTTATTATTAGGTTGGGTTTGTTTTACTTACAAAATACTTAATGTGTTATACTGTAAATAGTATTATTATATATAAATTTAAGAAAATAATTTAAATGTATAATTGATTAACTTGACACAATGTAAGAAATGAAACTAATGCAACATTTTTATTTCAAATTAATTCAATTATAAATAAAATTACCGTAATATTTTTTTAAAATATTGTTGTTTGAAAATAGTCACGTGTAGAACTACCTTATCAACGTATTTCACTATACAATATATTATGATATATAATGAAAATAAAGATAAGGCGGCATACTAGTTAACTTGTTTGATTTTATATCTTATGATATAAAAACAGCTGATATTCCAAAGATTCCATAAAATTATTCCAGGGTAATCAACTTTCTAGATATTTTCAGTTTGTAAATAGTAATTGAAATTTGTTAAGTATTCTTAAAGTGGTCACAATGTTTTAAATTACCTGTAAACGTTGTTGCGTTGTCATATCTGCTAGTTGCGCCTGGTTCATTTGTTTAGTGCGCCATCTTGTTCGCGTATGACGCCTGGGTTGACGACTGTAGACAGTTTAAGGGGCTGTACTATTAATATGTAGTCGTAAAAACAGGACTTCTAATCGCTACATTTCACGTTGTTTTACCGTCTACAGATTTGATATTAGATAACTTATTTCGAATATTATTTTCCGCATACGGAAATCATTTCAAAATTTTTAATAATTCAGTTACAAATTAAAAATTTGAACATTATTGTAAGTATTCAATTTTAAATATTTAAATTGAGGCCTGTCGTATAGGCAATGTATTTAATGACGTTGTTTACTTTTAATAACACCCGTGTTTGATATGTTGCATGCTAATAAACCCTAAAGTAAATTCTAGTTTTATTATTGAAGCGTCTTTTAAAATTTGTATAAATCGTCAATGTAAATTTTTTTAAATGACTGTATTTTTTAATTTTTTTTATAAAATTCTTAAAATATTTTTTTGTTAAAATAGTGAATTCACTAATGATAGTAATAAGTGATACGATTTGTATATTATAGTGGTTTTATGATAACTCATCAATCATTTATATGTTTTAAAAATAGTTATATACGAGTATTAAATTATCTTTTTTTTGTGATTTAGTTAAATTAAATTGTATATTAATGCATTGATAAATGCTTCATAAATAAAGGTTACTTGTAACTATTTGATAAATAGTTTTATAACTTACTAAAAAAAATTAGATGAACCTTCTATTGAAATTTATAAATACCAAAAAAGTATAAATTTATTCATAGTCTATCCCAAAAGTTCTGGAAATAAAGCAATAATGAAATGTGATGAAAAAGAAAACGATATAAAATATAAACTATTTTAAGTAGTCTTCTCCCACTTCAATGCAATGAAGAAATCATGTTTTGAAGTCTTACATGGCCTACTAAAGCATTTCTTCTGTTTTTAAATTGTTTATTAGAACATTCTAAATGTTTTAAATACTCTTGAATATATCTTCTTTCAACTTCAATATGAGCCTTGAAATCTCAAAACCATCTGGAATGTTTTAATTTGGCAAATATGGTGGGTGGTAAATAGTTAAAACGCTTTTATCTACCAGAAACTGTTGGTTGAAAATAGTCATTTATGCAGTTGCATTGTTGTACAAGATAAGAAAATTGTGATTTTAAAACTTTTCAGAACTCTGACAATATGTTTCAAAAGTCATTCTTAATTGCTTTTGTAAAATTTATTAGTCACTAAAGTACCCTGTGGCATGATTTCTTTATAAACGACTTCTTGAAGATCATTATAAAGAGTTAGTTTTTTCATGGTGTTTTAGAAAAGTGATCACTTATGTGATTATTAACCACACTCTTCTAAACGTCAATATATTGACGGAATTTCTCATAAACAGCTTTTTCTTCAAATACGGTTTATTTTATGGTTTCTTTAACATTTTTCATGGATAAACTAGATTAGAAATGAAAATTACATTGTTTAATTTAATTGCTCACCAAAAATTTTTAACCAATCAGCAATGAATATATCTTCTGAAATTACTGTTGACCTGTGAAAGATATATGTAAAAAGTTGGAACTTAGAATAGGCATTTACAAAGAATGCTTATGTTATTATTTAGAATTTCATTCAAATCATGCCATTCGTATTATTTCAATAGCTTCATTCAGAGAACTTTTAGGACATATTGTGTATATTAACTAAATTATAAATATATTAGCTTCGATGCGAAGCTGAGAAGGTATTAATTTTACTATGATGTGTTTTTTTTTTTTTTTTTATGTCTGTTGCCACTTTTTTGTTTGATGTATATTTACCTTAATATTTTTTGTTGGTTGAATTCTACAGTTATGGTGAAAAGTTTAATGCACTTAAACCCTTGCTTCTTGAAACAATTCTCCCATTATATTCGGTGTCTTCTTAAAGGTATTTTCCTGTTAGATACTCGTGTGAAACCACCTTTATCGATGTTAAAGATTTCCTTCATATATGACTTGCTCATTCTATGCCTTCTGTTTATTTCATTTACTATATTCAATCTATTAAGTAAGTCATATAGCTCATTATGTCTGTCTCACACCATTATTCCATTTATAGGTCAAGACATATTTTTTTAATATTTTTCTTTTAAAATCTCTCAGTATTTCTTTCACTCCAATACTGTGCTCCATAAAATAACATTGACCTTATCAGTGTAATGTATAATTAGACTTAGCTTTACTGAGAGTGTCCTTACCTTAAATATACAAAATTAGTTAAATATTCAATTATGCCACTTTTCAACGTCATATTACTTCTGGATTTATCCAAATGGAACTTTCTACCAGTAGGAACTCAGGGCACCGGGCTTGCTATAACTGTAGTAATTAAAATATCCCTTGAAGAAGTTACTGTTGAATACATTTTTCTTAATATATTTTAAATATTTCATAAAGCCATTAATGACCTGTATATAATCAAAAAATTAACAAATCATTCTTAAAATTTAAATTTATAATAAAATCTATAAAAACAATTTTTTTTTTTGAATTTTCATATCTATGTGATATATTTTCTATAGCCTGATAAAATATTTACCACAAATCTACATGTGGATATAGTTTTCAGTAGATCTTTGTAAAAACAATTGTAAACAATAGATGTTTGTGAGAACAAAAATAGTTTCAGGGGAAGTTTTTAAATGCATTTAAAATATGGTTCTAAATTCATTTTTATAAATAAATATAGTAATATAAAGTAGAGTAAAACGTATGTATTCAATAAAAAATATTTCATTCTAATTTTAGATCATGGAAAAAACTCCTAAAAAAAGGGGTCGACCTCGTGTACTTAAGGTAGAAACCAGAAGTCCAGATCCTGAAAATTTAGAAGAAATATTACAAGAAATAGATGAAGAATCTATAGGGGATTATGATTATGTTCCTAATGGTATCACTGATTTTGTTGTAATAAAAAATAACAAAAAAAAAATTAATAACAATGAAGATATTTACGACTTTGATGTTGAAAAAGAAGATGGACCCGTTAAAAGTTAGTATGATTATAAATAATTGGAATTCATTTCATTTTATATAAAAGCAATATTTGTTCAAGAAAATGGAGACCAAGAAAACAAATTGGGAACTGAGTTTACTGAATATGCTTGTGATATATGTACACGATCGTTTAAAACTATACCCGGTCTCAAACGTCACAAAGCTTCACATGACCGAAAACAACAAGAAGCTAATGGTAAAAAAATATTTATACATATAAATAATTGTTTGTTAACAAAAGTCTATGTTATTTTTAAGAAAAAAATAACTTTACAACTTTTTATAATTTGTCACCATAATTATTATTTTGAATAAGTAGCACTATTTTAAAGTAAATGCAAAAAAACTTTGTTGAAAATATAAATTATCTTATTTATTTTTAAAATATAAAATAAAACTCTAACATAAGCCTTTTTAACAAAATTATTTTATAAGTATTTAAATTGCCCCCAAAATATAAGATATTTCACTTTTATAAATAATTAAAAATTATTTATCCTATTTCATCTTATTTTAAAATAAAAACATATGTTTAATTGTGCATGAGAGTTTTTATTTTGGAAAAAAAAATTGAAGCTTTTAGTAGATCATTTAGAAGGTTTATCAGTTAAACCTGTTCAATACTATTTATATTTAAATAAATTTTAAATTTTAGAGACTGTAACTGAAAATATTAAGAAAGAAGTAAAAAGTTGTGACTGTTGTGGGGAAGATTTAGCAACAGCTCATATGGTACGTAAAACTTAAAATCAAGAAATTTCTATTTTACATTAAATTTAAAGAACTAACTATTTTTGTAACAATGAATAGAACAGAAGGGTATTTTCAAGTGATAAAATATCTAGAATTTCATATGTTTTAACTAGGACTGTTAAGGTTCTTGAGTCTCTTAAAAAATTTCAAGAATTAGGTATCTTTCAAGTATCAGGATTGTGACAATTTTTCCTGATTAACATCTAATTTAGCTGTTACCAAAATAATGGCTATTTTATTTACTTTTATACTGTAAAAACTTATAATATATACTTTTACAACTATTACAAATGATGTTCATTATTTGACATTCATGTTAATGTAATATATTTCTTTTTAATTAACATATTTGTTTTTAATGTTTTGTGCCCCAAAAATTCATAAAATGTTATGTAATGTGATAATATAATATTTTTTCGACGAGGAAAATTATTATTAGCTTTCCAGTTAGATTAAAAAAGATTTTAACTCTTATTTATGTAATACTATTTTCATAATTAAAACAAAAAGACAAAAGATAAACTCTACTAAGTATTGTTAATATTATATTTTTATACTAACTTCCTCTCTAAAAGCCATTGCATGTACTAGAAAAGATTGAAAAACCTACATAGCTAAGCATAATGGAATTTAATTTTATTACTCGCACATCAAAGCATGTTGTGGTTTCTATGGGCTATGTAGATTACATTAAATACATAAATTCTTTTAACATGATTATTTTATTTATAGAATGGAGAATTTGAATGCTTTGACTGTGGAAACTTCTTTAAATTAAAAGCTAATATGGAACGTCATCAATTAATGGTTCATTGCAACGATGATATATTAAATTGCCCAACTTGTGAATTTAGCTGTACTGATAAAGAAACATTATCTCAACATTTATATTCACATGCTGGTACATCTAAACCTTTTTCATGTCCTGTTTGTTTTACATCATTCAGCAGAAAATATCATCTTGTTCGTCATAATATGCAAACTGGTTGTGATGGTTCTGAAAAACCAAAATTTCCTTGTCAAGTAAGTTTTTTAGCATAAATAAACTGTATGTAACAGTAGTTAGTAGTTTAAAAGAATAATTTTTTCATAGGTCTGTGGTAAAATTTTCAATCGTAAAGATAATCTTCGAGAACATCTCCGTGCTCATGCTGGACAAACAAAAAAGAAGCGTACTTACAATTGTGAATACTGTAACAAAGAGTTTGTTGGTTCAGCACTTCTCACGGTACACCGAAGAAGTCACTTGGGTATGGTTATTTTAATATTTATTTCGGTATTATAGCATTTTAAGTAGTATGAAATTCCTGGAAATATAATAGCTAAATGATATGATAGTTAAATAAAAAATTAAATGCTGAACATTCTATATTAACATTTAAGATAGTCTTAATTGATTTTATATTAAACATGTCAAACTTTTGAATCTGATTTTGAAATAATTTAAACACTGGAGAGAATACCATTTTATTAACCTAATACATTTTCTGCTGCTATACTTGAAAGTTTAAATACTTTTTGAACAAACTATTATAGAGCTAGTGAATTTAATGAATGGACTTCAGAACAAAAAGATAATTTATTTAACAGGACATAGCATTATCATCTTCTATGGTCATTTTTAAAGGCAAAATGTATCAGCTAAATAAGATGATTTAGAATAAGTTTTATGTTAAAAATTTGTACCAATGGCTCAAACTCATAATTAATTGTGCTTGCAAAATGTAATTATGTATCACCCTGATAATAGGTAACTTCTTTTATAAATGACACTGATAATTTGTCCAAACCCAAAGATCATATGATGTTAAAATTCATATATATATATATATATATATATATGTAATATAATGATATGCTTATATCCTAAAAACAAATTTATTTAAAATCTATATAATCATTTTTATTATAACGCAAACGTATATTACTTGACCAATGCGGATTGTTGTAACTTTGACTTAATTTTTTTGTTTATTATAATTAGCATAGCCATTATTTTTAATTAAAAGATTAATTTTTAAAATTTAGGTAACATAATTCAATTGTAAAATTTTATCTTATATACTTTCCTTTGTAAATTATTTTTTAATAGTATCATTATGGACCTTTTATTATTTTAAGCGTTTCATTATATTATGTACTATTTCATATTTCAATTCACAAACATCTCAGTATCTATACATTAATAATTAAATTTTCAGTATTATTAATAAAAGAAGTTACTGATTATTGGAAAGATATTTAACTTTTGCAAGTATAATTCTAAATATTTGAGTTTGAGCTGTTGGTTAAAATTTTAATAGTAAGGCCTTTTCTAGATCATCCCATTTAGCTAATGGCAAGACTGGTAGTATGTTGCGTAAGTCACTTTTTTTATATAAAAATCGGCTTACATCAAATCATTGTTAATTAAATTTTTTTTTTTATTGATTTTAAACTTGTCTAAAATATATGTAGAACTTATTATGTGGAATTCAATAATTGTTACTAAATTTATCACCTTAACTGTTAATATTTATCAATCATAACTCAATAAATCATAATTACTTTAAATGTTATAATATTATTAGCTTGTTTATCACTATAATTCCAATTAAATAAGTTACTATATATTATAATAATTATATTTTTGGGCTGACTCAAGTAGTTGGGATTAAGGTGAGAGAAAGGAAAAAGAACACTTATTATTATTATAAAACTGTACAAAAATTTATATAAATAGGTTTTACTCAGTAAGGTGATGACTTTATTACATATTTAATTGTTACTGTTGAGTTGTTATCAAATGTAAAACATTTTGTTGAAGTTTTGGTTATTTTTTAAAAATTAATACCAGCTATTAAAAAATTGATTTGCCTCTGCTTTTTGGTCTTGGTACAATTATTACTGGACTACTGTGTTGTACAACAGTAATACAAAGAGCCAAAAGAGTCAGATATTTACTAATAAAACAACTGATGCATCATCTTCAAATACTATTAAAATATTTTGTTTCAAATGTTTATCAACCTGAATTAATTTTATTGAATAAAAATTATTTGATTATTACAAAATCAGTATTTGAAATATATCTAATTAAGTTTTTATAATATATATATTTCGTATAATAAGTTAAAGCAACAAAATAATTATAAAAATAAAACACAAATAATTAATAAGAAATTAAAATGTCAAATAAATAGGTTAACATTGTAAATTAATTTGACTATTGGATATAATGATTATGACTAATGATTATATTATATTAGGACTAGAAAAGTGAATTCATGATAGCTAATTACCTCATTTTGTAAGAAACTTATTAGTTATGGTCCAAGGTTTTTATTGATTTGACTGTGTTTGCTTGTATTTCATTTGCGGTTCTTTTGAATTCATGTATAGAGCATTTAGTCAGTATATGATAAGGTATTATTTTTTATTCAATTTTAAGGTCATAAATGGGTTGTAGTATAATTTCCATTTGTGCATCAGTTGTTACACCTACAGTGACAGATTCGCAGATTATTTAGTTACCCATAGTTTTCTTAGCAGATCAAAGTCTAGCTGTTTGATTATTGGATTAGTGACTAGGTTATTTTCTAAAATCCAATCTTGATACCATTTAAAATTAGCTTTGAAATTTTCTCATAATTTGTTTGCAGTTACCCATGTTTTCTAAACTTACATCGAGGAGTCTCACTAATTTTGCCTAAATTCATATATATATCAATGTATTTAGCTATCTTGGTCCATTTCTAGTTGAGTGTCTGTTCCTTTCGTATCTTAGGTAAAGTGATATTGCCTAGTATTGGTAGCCATTTTAATGGGGTCAATTTTAACATTCTCCTATAATTTTCATTACTGAATTAAGTTGGGTATCCAGTTTGTTAGCACATGCACTATTCAACCAGGCAAGGGCACGGTATTATGTTGATTCAAGTAGAATTAGGTCATCGTTTATAGTAGTTCTATAAATTGTGTTTCTTTAAAGAAAAAGTAGAATTATTGACAAGTGTATTTTGTAAAATTATGAGAAAATGAATTTATTACATAAATTTATTTTTAATACATACATTAAAATCGAGTTTTTTATTTAAGTTTTAAATATCATTTATTTTATAATGTAAATATATTAAATATGTTATTTAATATATTACATTTTATTTTAGGTTAAATTTTAATTTTTAATTTTTTTCCTAGAAGGTGTTAATATAAAAAATGTTTATATAAAGCTACAATATATTTAATTACTCTTAAGTATAATAATTATTAAAAAAAGCTATTTTGAAAATATTAAAATCTCTTTCAAATAGCTTTTCTGTATTTATCTGATTTCTATTCTGAAAATTCTAATAATTGTGCATTATGTACAATAGATATTTAAAATATACTAATAATTTGTTACTTTACTTCATGCTCATCATTTTAAGATGTAGGATATAAATCAAAGGTAAATTACTGAGTTTCATATTTTATTTAACCTTAATATATTTTAATTTAATTTCAACTTAACAGGATATCGACCATATCAATGTGACTTATGTCCAAAGAGATTTCCATCAAGTGGAGCCATGAAGAAACATCGTAGAATACATACTGGTGAACGTCCTTATGAGTGCCAACAGGTATAACCACTAAAACACAAAAATTTGATTTACAATAGATTTTGCCTATAAAAATAAATCTTTATTGACAAAAAAAAACTGATAACAATTTGATTATTGCCTAGTGTTTTGCTAAATTTGCGGCCAAAGAGACATTGAATCGACATATTAAAACCCACACTGCACTTAAACCTCATTCATGTTCATTTTGTGGAAAAACCTTCATTCAAATTTCGCAACTTAGAGCTCATTTGTTTCATCATACAGGTATTTAACCTAATTAATGTTATACTTATTTCATTATGCACATTGATTTATTAATCTTTGATTTCCAAAAATTATTTGAAATAAAATAAAAACTTTTTATTAAAAATAAAATCAACCATTTATATAATTCTAATTTACTAGGTGAAAATGGTTTTACTTGTGATACCTGTGGAAAATCTTTTAACAGACGTTCTCGTTTAACATTACATATAAGATATGTACATGAAGGTGCTGAACCATTTATGTGTAAAGTTTGTAATAAAGCTCTTCTTAGAAAAGAAGATGTACAAAGACATCATATTGTTCATTCTGGAATAAAAGCACATGCTTGTCCTATTTGTGAAAAAAGATTTGCCATGAAATCTTCATTGAAAATTCATTTATTAACTCATACCAAAGAACCTCCACGAGCTTGTGACGAATGTGGAAGAGCATTTATTCGTCAAGATTGTTTGTTACGTCACATGCGTTCCAAACATAGAGATATGTTAGCTGAAATTATGGCAGATGCTGAAAAAAAAAAACTGGAAGCTCAGCTTTTAGGAATGGTTAAAAATGATGTTGAGACAAAATTAAGTGATTTCATTAAAAACGGTGAAACCATTGAAAATGATGACATACATGACGAAGATGATGACAATGATAATGATAATGGAAGTATTGATGAATTAGCATCAAATAGTAATAGCTCCTCAAGTAATATATCAAGTAATAACACATTAGCTGATTCTTTAATGGAATTACTTACTGTTCTTGTGGATGAAAGTACATTGAAAGAGTTTGGGTGGCCGAATACTACAGTTGATCATTTAATAGAATCTGTAATAAAGTAAGTAGATCAATATATGATGTAAATACTGTAGTTTTAGTTGTTAGAGAGGTAGGCAAAAACTGTTCATGCACTAAGATCTGTAGGTCCATTATGCATACCTCTTACTAGATAATATTAATTTGGTTTCTTCACATAAGTGTTTTCACCAATGTATTGTTACCATTATTTGTATACCTAACTCTATATGTTTGTACTTTGGGTCAAGAAGGGCCTATTTACAATAATAATAAAAAATTTCTATGTTCAAATAACTACTATAAAAAATTAAGTATCTAAGTAATATATATGATGTGATTTCCATCTCAGCTTACCATCTAGAAAAATACCTAAAT
This sequence comes from Daktulosphaira vitifoliae, assembly GCF_025091365.1. NCBI lineage: Eukaryota > Metazoa > Arthropoda > Insecta > Hemiptera > Phylloxeridae > Daktulosphaira > Daktulosphaira vitifoliae. Next base: position 14,522,981 of record NW_026099572.1, on the reverse strand, counting down.
ATTATACCTCTGATTTAAAGCCAATTTCTTGTCCATTCAAAGTAAGTGTGGTGAGACTGCCAAATCCTGTTCTCCTGGTAAACAAAACATCTACTTTTTTTGGATAGACAGCTAAGTTATATTTACTACACATGTGTATAATGTGCAGTCTTAGCAGTGTCAAGTATATAATTGTGCCTAAGAAATTACCCACAACTACTATAGCTAGTTATCTGCATAGGCTTTTGTATAACAATATTTGTCTAAAACTAGATGCCATAGCAAAGGAGATAAAACTCCTCCAACATTCAAAATTACTTTGGTTTCATTGAATTTTCCCAAATTTAAGGGTTCTTTAAGCATGATTTCTATCCACTTCATAATAATAAATGGTTCTATTCTATGCTGTTTTGCAAGTTCATACATAACATTAAAAGGTGTATTATCAAAAGTATCATCGATGTCCAGTAATATGCATGCATACAGTTTTTCCGCTATAGCTTTCTCTACTTTGGTAGTTAAATTATGTAAAGCTATGTCAGTAGATTTCCTTGTTTGATACACATGTAAGTTGTTATGTAGAAGGATTTTCTTTAAATGCCTTTTTTTTATGTACCTATCAATACATTTTTCTATAGTTTAAAAAAGAAATGAAGCGAGTCTAAGGATTTTGCTTTATAGTAGTTAGTACAGTTAGGTTTAAGTAAAAACACTACCCTGACCTTTTGCCAGCTCTTAGATTGATAACTATAGGCTAGACATGCTCTAAATATGTTGCAGAGATAAGGACTATTAAATTCGATAAATTAGATTATACTTCTTGTGGAAGTGCCGGAAATATTTTGTTACAGTCTGCATCTTTAAAACCATTTATTATTCACCTTATACCACTTTAAGTTATTACTATCCTTGTTAACTGCCATTCGGTACGGACCACATATTTGTCTTGTATTTTATTTAGCTGTTCTCTGTTATAAATATCAGAGCCAGGAATTAAATCTAGACTGTATGTTCAACAGACCTTATAATGTCTCATCATGTTTGTGAACATATTGTCTGGCAATAGTATTGATTCAATGATTTTGTCCGGTCCATTTCTTAGTGATTGTAAATGCATTAATATCTCATCTCTTTGATTAATGTCACTGCTCCTCCATATAGTATGGTGGACATTTATATCCATACTTAGGATAAGTTCTAATTTTTCATTTTTACAATAATTAAGTAGTGCTAATAGGTTCCTACCTATGTCTGAGAATTCATATGGTGGTAAGTAGTCGGAGGCTTTTTTAGTTTTAGTTATTAGTGATGTGGACATAATGCCAATTTCCTCAGACCTATTGGTCCATTATGCACATCTCATACCGAATTATCTTGATTCGGTTTACACACCTAAGTGTTATCACTGAACTATTATTACATTATCATTGTATAATGATGGATTATCAAGTCACCCCTTGTGGATGACCTAAGAGTCCTGTCTTTCTAGTGAAATTAAATATATCTATGGCTCTTAGGTTTTTGATATCTTATATCAGATTAATAATAATATATATTAATTATATATATAATGTCTTATATGTAGCCTCTGGATATCTGATATCCAGAGGCTACTATAACATTTTTACCATAATAATAGTCAGTTTTTTGCAAATTAAGCAACTAGCTGGTTTTTATTTTATTATTAACTAAAATACAGGACCTTAGTTTATCTGACTACTGGTAAATCAGTTTAAAACTCTTTAAAATTAGTCTAATCCTGCTATTTGTAAGTATATTTTATGCCTTTCAAATAGGGTCCTTAGCCATACACTACTAGTCCCTTTAATGTAAAACAAATTTATTTGTGTGAATTCTATTATACTGTCATAAATTCAGAAAAACTTGTGTTAATATTTATATAAATACTATAATGTTATAATTTGTAATTTGACGCCAATTATCGAGAGATATACTAAATTCTGAAAGTCTGACACTTTTATATATATCTTAAGTTAAAGTTAATGTAATATACTTTATTATGCAAAAAAAAAAATTTCGGACTTTATCTTATCTTCATGATGAAAACAGACATCAAACTTAATAAAAAAAATACGATTTTTGTAAAAAAATTCTTTTTTATATTTTTAACTTTATAATGCTATAACTTTTTTAAAAATGTATGGATCGATATAATTCTCTTTTTTATAGATGCATGATATCATTACCTTTTATTTGGTATATTTTTTTTATAAATCTGACTTTTTACCTGCCTACAGGGGGGGATTCAAAATGACAACTTTTTCACAAAAAATTTACTTTTTCAACTTAAATTTTGAAAGTGTTCCGGAAAGTCTGACACTTTTATATATATCTTAAATTAAAGCTTATGTAATTTACTTTACTATGCAAAAAAAAAATTTCAGACTTTATTTTGCCTTTATGGTGAAAATGGCTACCAAATGCTATTATTGTGTGAAAATTCTCAATTTTATTTTTTTCATTTTTAACTTTATAATACTATAATATATTGAAAAGTGTATGGATCAACATAATATTTTTATGAGAAATAATATTTTTTAATAATCCCTTTTTTATTCGACATACTTTATCTTAATTAAGATATTAATAATGAACTAGTAGATCATGTAGCTTTTGGAATAATCCACCAATTTTTTAAAGTTAAACACTATCTAAAGATTTGCATCGAAGCGTTATTTTTTTTTTTGTGATTTTAATCACTGTCGGATATCATAATACTTGATCCAACTATGCCACGTCACCACTGTGCCGCGACCCCCCTGTGCTGGGTTTTTTTATACATCAAATACTTCAAATATAATCTCTGGTAATTCAGCAATATTTTATAGTTTAATTTTAGTGTGTTTCCGTGTATCATTGTATTATCAAGCCACAATTATTGCAATAAAATTAAACCATTATTTTAATAAATTACAATTGAAAGAATACTATTCCTTGTAAAACTCTATCTATATATATATATAGTCTAAGTTCAATTTTTTTTTTTTTTTATAGGACAATAGGCTTCCATAGCAAAGATTATTAGCTTATTTGCTTTGCTTTATCATCTAAATGTAATTTTTTTGTCTGTCATTCAAAAAATTCATTTTAGCTTAATACAATTCACTGTGTCAAATTGTATTTATTGTTATTTTTTGTTTGTATAGAAGATGTGGTCATATGCCAATTGCACCAGAAAATGCTTCTTATATGTCAAGACTTAGAGATAATTCAAAACAACTATTTTCGATCATTATTGATGACTCAGCAATCCAAACACTCCTTAGTAATCAAACTATTGAAGAAGTTATTGAACATGTATTAAAATTGGCTAAAGCTTAATTGTTTTACTATTTGGTTTTATGACTTTTTTTCTATATTAAGTTTAATTTTAATGAGGTTCAACAGAGTTGAATTTCAATGTTATCCAAATTGAACATGGATTTAAACCATATTTAGTTAACTATTATTCTCCTCAAACATGTTATTTAAATTCTCTTATATAAGTGCTTATTACGGTTTAAGTTTATCTTATTCCAATTTAGTTATGACTTAAGTTCGACACATTATAGTTAGAATATTTTTTAAGTAAAACTAGGCAATAAAACTGGTCAAGATTTCATTAGCTATATGTTAAGCTATATATCCCAGCTGTAAAATAATACCTTAAATTTTTTATATTATTAAATGGAAATTAATATTATTTTTACAAATCTTAATAATATTTTCTTATGAAATTGTAAACATTTGATGTTATATACTCTATATTATATAAGTCAAGTGTTAACTATATAAATATTAAAATATTTTATAACTATTTAAAAGATATATCATTAAAATTACATTACATATTAATAAAAATATAATTTTCATTGTATATTTTTCTCAGTTAATATGTTTCTCTGCTTAGTAATGAGAAGAATTAGCAATTAGAGTTACAGGGTTGTAAAAAAATTATATAATTACATTTATATTATTTAGAAATATATAATTTATGTATCATTAAATGAAATTTTACTGTGTATTTTATTTTATACATTATCACTGACTTGACAATAACTGGCATTTGATAAAATTTTCAGGTTAGATTAAAAACTAATTTATATACACTCTTATTATGAGATTATAAAATGTAAAATGTCGATTAACGTTAAGAAAAATTATTATTTTTTTTTTTTAATTAATTTAAAATATTCTATATTCTATCACTAAAGTTGTTTTTCAGAAAAATTGAAGTAATTAATAATATCCTATATAAAATAATATTCTTGTTGATATATATCCCCAATCATACTATTATTCAAAAAAATAAGTGACAAACAGATGAGTGTTATTTTTAAATTGAAGACAAATTTTATTTATAAATATACTATAGTTAAATTTAACACTCTATCTTAATAAAATATTGAAAATTCAAAAATTTCAAGACTATGTTTTTTATATTCATAACATAGTATAATTAGGGTATTTTTTTTTTTTTTATATCTTCACCTAGTAAATATTAGCTTCGATGCGAAGCTAAGAAGGTATTGGTTTTACTAGGACTCTTTAAAATTAGTCTAATCCTGCTATTTGTAAGTATATTTTATGCCTTTCAAATAGGGTCCTTAGCCATACACTACTAGTCCCTTTAATGTAAAACAAATTTATTTGTGTGAATTCTATTATACTGTCATATATTCAGAAAAACTTGTGTTAATATTTTTATAAATACTATAATGTTATAATTTGTAATTTGACGCCAATTATCGAGAGGTATACTAATTAAAATGAAAACAAAACAAATAACTTATAATTTTATTTTAATATCATATTTATTATTAACATATAGCTAATTATTATTTAATTTTTTTAACAATAATGGTTCTTTGTTTAGCTGCTTTTCACAAAAAATTAATTTTCTAATGTCAACCTCAAATTTTTAGCTTCGATACGAAGCTGAGAAGGTATTGGTTTTACTAAGATGTGTTTTTTTTTGTGTCTGTTACCACTTTTTCTCAGCTCTCACCGAACCGATTTCTTTCAATGATACGTCAAAAGATCACAAATCGTATCTAATCGAAGACATTACCCTCAAAAATTGAAAAAAATTCCGTCATTCCCCGTAAATGGGGGAAACCTCCAAAAAAAATTACAAATTTAAAATTCGCTAATTTTCGAAATTTTTTTTACTAAAAACTGCAATAACTTATTCAAAAATGAACATATCATTATAATTTTTTTTTTTTTTATAGATGCATGATATCATTACCTTTTATTTGGTATATTTTTTTTATAAATTTGACCATAGACCTGCCCACAGGGGGGGATTTATAATGACAACTTTTTCACAAAAAATTAATTTTTTAACTTGACTTTTGAAAATGTTCCGAAAAGTCTGACACTTTTATATATATCTTAAATTAAAGATAATATAATATACTTTATTATGAAAAAAAAAAATTTGATCTCTGGACTTGTCTTCGTAGTGAAAATGGCTACCAAATGCTATTTTTGTGTAAAAATTCTCGATTTTATTTTTTACATTTTTAACTTTATAATGCTATAACTTATTGAAAAGTGTATGGATCAACATAATTTTTTTATGAGAAATAACATTTTTTAATAATCCCCTTTTCATTAAGGATATTAATAAGGAAATAGCAGATCATGTAGCTCTTGGAATAATCCACCAATTTTTTAAAATTAAACACTATCTAAAGATTTGCATCGAAGCGTTTTTTAACACGCTTATATTAGTTTCACCTGAAAAAAAAACTGGAAGCTCAGCTTTTAGGAATGGTTAAAAATGATGTTGAGACAAATAAGATATATATAGAAAATAAGTAAGGACTTAAAGCAGAACCTTGATGCACTCTTACTCTTACCTGAAAACCTTCTGTTACTCCTCCCACACTTTTTACCCTGGTACAAGTGCCATCATATATATCCTCTACTATTTTAATATATCTTTTTGATACTTCTTTTCTCATTAATACCCACTTGAAAACCTATCTTAGGATTCTATCACATGCTTTCCCCAAATTTATAAATACCATACACAACTTTTTCTTCTTTTCCCTATACTTTTCTATTAGTTGTTTTACACAAAATAATGGCACTATTGTTGACTTACCAGGCATACATCCAAACTGGTTTTTAGATACAGACGTCTCATTTTTTTATTCTCTTATCTGTTACCTATTCTCAAATTTTCATACTATGACTCATAAGGTTTATGCCTCTATAATTTCCACACTCCTGTATGTCACCTTTACCTTTAAATATCGGCACCACAATACTATTCCTCCATTCATTTGAAATTTTCCCTTCTAATAAGATTTTATTAAAAAAATCCTTTAACCACCTTATGTCAACACCGCCTAATATTTTCCATACTTCTACTGGCACTTCATCTAGCCCTACTGCTTTATTCTATTTCATTGATGCCACAGCCTCCCATACCTTTTTCTCACTAATTAAATCTACCATTCCCTCGAGTTACATAGACTCAAATAAACTAACAAATTTATTTTTTCAGGAGTTAAATTTAAAAAATGAACAGGGTCGATTACAAACAAATCAAATGAAACTCTGTTATATAAAGTGATTGATTTATCATGAACCATTCGATTACTTACAAAATTACAATATTAAAAAAAAATATTGATTTCTTTTAATTGCATAGATTTTTTAATTTATCATCTAATTACTTTTTGGAATCATCTCTTATAACTTAAGGAGGTATCAACTTTATTTTTTAATGGGAACTCACATAATTAACTTGCTTATAAAATAGGGAAATTATCCAATTAAGAAAATGACTGGTCGATAACAACTTTTGGTCCAGTACTTCGGAAGTTATTATCATTTGTATACGTAGACGGGATGAAAAGTACAATCGGGAAAAGACTAGTAATAGAAATAGCAGCATACACTCATTACTTTAATTTGTTAATAACTTCTGATCCAAAATTTGTTATCGATCAGTTGTTGTCTTACTTTAAATGAAGTTGTAGGAGTTTTGATAGTATGAGTTGGTATATAATTATATTATAGTTGGTAAGAATTATCAATTGTTAATCATATCACAATTCAAGTTATTGCCGCAGTTATGGTACATAGTATGCTTTATGAAGAACAATTCTACAATAAATAGTTACTAGTGATAGTAATTTATCAATTGTGTACACTATCGATTTTTTTCAGATTGTATAATTGTGTACCACTGTTAGTAAGATATTTTTTTAACTTTTTATCTTCTTATTTGGTAAAGCAAATAAGTTTTTTAAGAAATTAAAATAATACCGTATTAACAATTTATCATAAGAAAACAAGAGCACAAGGCTGATTATAAAAGTTCTATATGATAGTGTTATATTTTCCTATCATTATTTAGAATCCTTAGGTCATTTCATCTACTATGGTGTACTTTTGATAGTCCAAAAACTAAATATCGATTTTCATGATAATTGAAACTATCGATAATTTCCCATTTCTAATAAGAACTCAATCGTGGAATATCCTTTAATCCTCATTAATTAAACGATTAAAATTCTGTAATGTTAAGTAATCAAAAACTCATATATATCTCAATTAAAACAGAATACTTTACTATCAATTTCTGCTAGTCTAATAGTGATAAAGTTGAACTCGTCTTACTGTTACTTTTAATACTTAAAGTGTGTGATGTAAAAAATAAATTAAAAGTAAAAAGCCATACGATTTCATTTATTTAGTCATATAAATTTTTTTTCGATTGGGATAGTATTATCCTTAAGAATGTCTTCTTTAAAACAAGTAATGCAAGTTATCAATTCACACCAATTGCCAGCCCAGTTGATAGAATCTAACAAAAGTAAATTGACTGGATTGATTAATAATGGATTGTATGCATGGTTTGCATTTGAAGCCAATATAATTTTGTATTCTAAACAACTTGAATCAATAGTGTCATCCAGAATATTCGGAGATAATTTCAAAGATAAGTCATTAAGGGTAAGATGATTTTTTTTTAATTTGATTTTTTGTTTTATTCAAGTTATACATCATAAATAAAAAATTATTTCTTTATTCTCTTAAAAATACAACAATTTAAGCTTAAATTTCAAGTAAAAAATGTTGATTTTGAGTCAGTAATATTTCTTTACAAGTTTGAATAAATTAACAGTTCCTTAAGAATTTTCTTCTAATCTCATTTTTAAAATGAAATATGTTGCATGTTAAATAATACAATTTAAATATTAAATCCCAATTATTTCAATCAATTATATTTCCTTGTAACCAACAAATGTAGATTTTATGAATTATATTATATTATTATTATTTTTAATGATCCAGATAACATATGTTAATGAATTAAATCATGACGCAGAAAAAATGCATTTTTTATTGGTGGGTTGTTCATTTAAATCATCAGGATTATTATATGTATGTCAACTTCCCACTTTGACAACTGTACGCTGTATTGAGCTGCCGAATCCGGTACTTATAAATAAATAAAATTTGTGATTTCATTAAATATAACTATCTATTTTGTAATAATTTAAGGTAACATACATATCAAGTATTAAAAATGAGTCATTTGATGATCATCGACTTTGTGATGAATTCAAAATGATGTCAACTATACTTTTGGTTGGTATGTCAACAGGTGCTGTTTATGCTATTGATTTAAGATATAGTCATATTAAACAAAGTATGAAAGCTATTTATATTATATTTTTATAAATTGTTTCAAAATTTTACTATTTTTTAACTTAAATGCGTTATTTTAGAATTAAATCACAATGAAATAGTCATAAATGAAAGCAGACCAAGTAAATTATTTATAATTGGTAGAAATGAAGATTGTCAAGAAGTTAAAGAGATGAGTGATGATAGTGATTGTCATTTAGCTATGTTTATTAATGGTATATTGTTCATTGTTGTATAGTTTTTAAAAACATGAATATTTAATTTTAATTTTAATTTTTTAAGAAAACTTTTATGCATATTGTAAAAAACAGTATAATGGCAAGTTAAATTTAAGTGTTTCAAGTTTGCTATTTGTTGAAGAAATAAATACTGTTGCCATTGGTTATTCTACAGGTCATTTTCAACTTAGAGACTGTAAAAGTATGCGAACCATGTAAGAAAAAAAAATTAATCAAATTATTTTGATACTTTAGGTTACTATATATACTAGGTAGGCAGCTTACATAGCTACATCAGTAATGTGTCAAGCCTTAGTTTATAGGTATTGAAGTTTAATTCTGATGTACTAGGATGTAGTTGTTTTTCTATCCTCTCTGGTACAAGCAATAACTTTTAAGATTGGATTTTTATATAACTAAATATGCATAAAAAAATATTTATTTAAAAATTACTTTTATTTTGAAGTTATCTTCTGAAAGAACCCAAATGCAGTATGCCTGTGTCTCATATTGGATTTCTTGAACCCTCTGATGATCCTAATAACTTATGTTACCTTTGGGTAATTCAGTCTGATAACACTAGATTACCACATGCAACTATGATTGCATTAACTTATGAGCATCGTAATATAATGCCTAATGGAAATTTTGCTTATAGTGTAAGTAGAATTAAAAGTAGGGTACAGCAACTAAATATGTCCATTTTTAAAAAAATTTAGAAGACAAAAAACCAAATTTAAACAATAAAAAAGGTTTTTTTTTATTCTCCATGTCAAATTAATGGACTTGTTTGTTTTTCAATTATGTGTAAAGCAGTTTTTACTGAAAAAAAAACATGAAATATGAATTTTCACAAATAATAGGCATATTTTGATTGCTGTATCAAAACCTTAATTATAATTATATGTGTAAACTTATTATTAATGTTACATATTATATTTCTCCCTTTATATAGGTATATCAAGGTAATGGTGTAAAATTAGAAATGTCATTGAAACGAGAAACAGGTATTGGAAAGTGTATATCTGTATCATCTGTGTGCAATGTAAATATGGCTAGAGATGAAACTGGTAATACAATATTATAAATTATTTAATTGGATGAAATTTTGTTATACATTTTGATTTGGATGAACACTTAACGTTCATAAGTAATACTTAACATTCCAAAAATTTACTTTTACCTTATAGAGGATCTACTCTCCTTATATTCCAAGTTCAAATACCTATATATATATATANTTATAAATATATATATATATATGAGGGTATTATTTCCCCTAACTTATGACAGTGTGCATTACTAATTTTTTTCATATTCAAGTAACCCAAAATTGAATAATCAAAATTTTAACCAAAATTCCAACAATTATCAACTTATAAAACTGTTAATATATCATTCAAAATATTTAAAATATAATATATTCTAATTTTAATGTGTAACAGCTGCTTTTTGTTATAATTTTAAGATATGGATGAAGATTGTGAAATAAGATTATTTGCTATGTTATTAGAAATTAGACAAAGTGTTGATTCATTTCCAGAATCTTGTATGTTTTTATTTGATATTAATCAATGGTATAAAGCACAGATGCCATCTAATATCAGTCATCTTAAAATTTCAAACTCTTATGCGAGTTTTGTAAAATTACCAAATAATGTAAATTATTTGGATTTTAATATTTCTACTAAAACATTAAGACCATTTGGCAGTAATTTCAGGAGTAATGTCGAAGAACTGTACTACCCTTCTTCTATATATTTTGGTAATTAAATGTTATAGTATTATATTTTTTTAATTATAACTATATCATTATGATATCTCATTTTGTATTTTTACATCTTCAAATTCATATACAATGTAATGTTAAAAAATTTTTAGAATGTGATTGTTTATTGGATACTGAATTAGTTCGACTAAAACATACTGGAGTGCAACAAAAAATTTTAGATCAATTATTTGAAAAAAATTGGAGAATGTTGATTAATCCTAATTTAGTTTTTAATCAATGTTTAGAAGTTAACCTCAAACCTTTTTTTTGGGATAAATCGGATGACTACAATTGTTATAGTATGGTAAGATAATTTATACTTAAATTAAAGACTAAAAATTAAGTGAATAAAATCACTTGGTCACATCCTGTTTTTTTTTTTTTTACTAAATTCCTCAGTTTGTTTCTTTATTTTTAATATTAATAATAACAAATAGTCCATTATATCTCTAAACCAATAATTATTGCACGTTTTATAAATGAAACTAATATGGTAAGACACTTTAAATATTTCTTCATTAATGATATTCCCAACATTGGTGTCTCATAAAATTCTGAATTTTTACTTATAATTAAAAAAAAATTTTTTTTATTCTTTTCACTCAAAAACGAGAAAAATCAGACATTTTTTTGAATAATAACTTAATGCAAATGAAAGTTTTTTTTTAATGTTCTACATAATATTTAATATTATTTTTAATATTAAAAAAAATAGTTTCCTTAATTTAGTAGGACTTAACCATTTTACTATATTACAAAACATTATAATCCAGCACTGAATTGTAGTTAGAATTCTGAATTAAAATTGCATTTCGATATTAAATATGAATAATAATTTAGTCATCTATATTTACTGTGTATAACATATTTAAAGTTTATCAATAATGATAAAATGATTTTTAAATTATTTGTGAATAATATTATATATTGTTTTACACATATAATAATTGTTTATTATATAATACTAATTTATTATTATTATTATTGTAATAATAGTGACATAGCCATTGACAGCAATATTCATTTTTATAAAATTGGACAAGCAAAAAAAAGGTCCAAAATTTGGAATTTTGTAGACTTTTTTTTACTAGGTATATAATAAAAATTGACCACTTGTGGCTAATTAATTAAGTAAAATTAAAACTATATTAAAAATATTATTAATATAGTTTTAATTTTACTTAATTTTTTACTAGGGCCCCTTTATCATGAAATTCTTGCTATGTCAATGTATAATAATTTATTACATATAGTATAATTTCATCATCATAATACCATTTCATTTGTTTAAGAATTATATGATTACAAATTTTCTAATAATTTAAAATGTTCTAAAACTGATAAACGTTTTAAAGCTTTCAAGGTTTGTTCTATTATTTAGAATGTTTACATATATAATAATGTCTCACTAAAGACATAAATATATCTGTACATTTTCTATTTTTATCATTTTATAAAACTGTTATATTGTTATAGAATGTTTAACTATATTTTTTTTTTTCATGAACTTATTTGAATTCATTTTTTAGTCATTGAATATTTACCAAATGTAAAAATAGATTTTTTTAATTAACGTTATGCAAACATTTTCAGATGAATTATTAAGAGCACTTTTTAAATTTAAAATTTTACCTGATAGTATAAGAATTAAATTGTTTGGAAACATGATCATGTATAATGAGCTGTAAGGGCTAAAATTATCTAATGGTGTATTCTGAAGGTTCTGTTTAATTAATCCAGCTCTAATTACAATGATAGATTATTTATTTTAATTTCATAATAAATAACTTTGGAAATAGTGCATTTTAAAATAATATGAAGTAATTAGTTCTTATATTTGGATTTAATGACCACAGTAAAAATAGTTTAAGCAAAATGTGACTTTTACTTTTTTATTAAATTAGTTATTGAAGAAAACTTATTGCATATGTAATTTTCTTAATTATTATTAGCCGGATCAAAGAAGTTTTGTAGTTTCAATATTGGTTGAAAATAAAATGATGTCTGTATTAAACTCTTGTGCGGAAGAATGGAAAAATGGTACCTATGCATCTAGTGAAGCTACTATTTTACACTTGGTTCAAAGTCTCTGGAAACATGTAATGGTCGTAAAACAGTTTGCTGATAAGCTATGTAAGTTATTAAATCATTTCTTACAAATAATAATTAATCATTTTCATAAAAATAATTTTAGGTGTACCTCTATTTGATTATTCTGGTACCCAATTAGACAAGAAAAGTCAACGTATGCTAAATCATTGTTTATCTCAAATGCAGTGTGTTAAAATTTTTCTAGAAGATCTTCACAATACTTATGGTGCTCACATTACCAATGGTTAGAACTTTATACTTGCATTAGGTTTATTATATTTATATTTTATAAATAAAAATATCCAAACTCTATTTACTTAATGTAAATTAAAAAATTGTTTTTATTAGGATTAATATATTTCATTCATTATTACATTAGTTAATGTTTTTACCAATCCAAAAATAAAATAATAATTTACAAATTTTTATTGTAATTAAGTTAATTAAAAAAAAAATTTTTCAGTTGATTATTCTTATCGTGTTTCTACACTGAGCCTAGTCACACAATATTTTAAAGCAGTTACTTGTTTCCTCAATTATGGTCTCTTACCAGAGTCTTTAGATATAAATGTAGATCATCCAACAGTACATTGTGCTTTTCAATCTTTAATTAATTATTCTAATCAGAGGTAAGATATAATGTAGTTTTTAATTTTTTAAATAATTGAAAATATTTTGATGTTTATAGACGAACTGAACTTGGAGATTCTCAACTATACTTGATAGATGCTGTTGTTAATCATGAAAAAAAAGGATTTAAGCTGATTGAGCAATGGCAACATGAAGGTGGTGAAGCAACCAAAGGAATGTATCCTCCTGCAAATGTTCAATGCTTATTAAGAATTTATTTAAATGCTGCACTTTCTGATCAAGTGAAAAATTATATAACTATTTATTTTTTAATTGATGTCTGCTCTACTCAAGAGTAAGTGTATACATTTATGGTACATAATTTTTCTAAATACTGGCTTAGTTTGGGAAAATATATTTAACTCCAAAATTTAAATAACATATTTCTTTTTACATTTTTTTTAAATAGTTAATTTTTTTCAGCCTTGATGAAACAACCGCAAACCGCATGTGTAATTTTGCAATTGAATTTGATGTTGAAAATAAAATTTTAAATAGTCTTTGTCGTGCTAGCTGGCTATTAGATCATGACATGTTTGAGGTAATTAAAAAAATAACCTTTATATTGTAGTAGTAATAAACTATATTGTGAAATCACTTAAAATTTTATGAAGTTAAAATCATTAAAGTCCAGATTATTAAACTTACAAATCTAGATTGTTTCTATTACTAGTAGTATTTTAGTAAAAAAAAAAAATTGAAAGTTAAGTTATTTAATATTTTTATTATAATTTTTAGGATGCTATGGAAATTTTGTCAAGTGATAAAGACTGGGCAAAAAAAACTAAGAATAAATCATGGGAATGGTTTCATTGGACTGTTATGAAATTACTCGTTTTTAAAAAAGAATATTTTTGGGCCCAGTTTTACATGAAACTTATTAGTGTTAACATAAAAAATGAAGATGATCACAAGTAAAGTTTAAATTATTTATAATTAAATTCATAAAATGTAGAGCAACTAATTTATTAATTAAAATGCTAAAATTATATTAATTTTTCACAAACATATTAATCTAAAATATATTTAACTGCAAACAATTTTTATTAAAAACAGATATAATAATCCTTTTGTTGAAAGTAAAATATTACCAAACTAAAATAAAATGATACCCAGGTTCAAACTAAGTTTTTTTTATTGCTTATCTATATAAATGCAGCATTAATTTTCATAGTCCAATACATATTCTTATTGAATTTTGTTTTCAAGTTTAATTGATCCTTATTTTATTTATTTAATCTTTACAATGTCCAATAAATATTGTAGTTTTTTAAAAAATAAATACTATTATTTTTACATTATTATTATTATTTTTTTAGATTTTACATAAATCTGTTAATAATGAACAACCAAATTTTTGATGCTCTTCATTACATTCAAACAAAACATCCTGAAGAAAAATTATTTTTACTTGAATATTTTTTTAATCGTAAGCATTAAATATATATGTTGAAAATTTATGATGATAGTTTTCTTTTTTTATTGTAGGTTGTAAGGAAGTAAATAAACTAAGGTCTTTAATAAATTATCAGTGGGAATTGGAAGAAGATGTATTTTTAAACTATTTAAAAACTTTAAAAGACCCAGAATCACTTTCTATTCAATTATTATTTTTACTCCAAAGAGGGAGGTAATTTCAATTTTTTTTTTATAAATATATATATATAGTATAATTTTATCTTAATTGAATACAGTAGAAAAAAATTAATGATTCTTACATATAAACAGAGTTGTTCTTTTTTGAATTTTCTTTTTATAGGTACACAGAAGCTGTTGAATTAAATAATAGCTTTGAAAAAAACAGTAAAATAAAATATGATGATGATTTAATGATAACTAGTTTATTAGTTCACGGTTTTAATAAAACTTTACCAAAAATAAATTCTCAAATTCATGGTAACTTAACTGTTAAAAATGTATATAAAAAAACAGGTAAATGTTATTTATTTACTTTTTATTTATAATGTCTTAAAAAACAGTATAAATTTCAAATAATCAAAATTAGTAAAAAATTTAACATTATTTTTATGAAAAAGTATTCTGTTATAATGATCAACAAGTAAAAATAAACGCTAAAATTAGTTTTAAAAAATGGTGAGCTCAAAACATTTATTTTTCTATAACTAGAAAGAAAGCTAACCTAAAGCTTATAATACATTATTTAAAGCAGATACTGGCTTTTAAATAATTTAATAATTTTGAAACCTTTTAATAATTTTGTGTTATAGCATTGATTAAATATAAATAGATAAACTACACACTAAGAAATTTCGTCAACACTTATTTGAACTCCAAATAAAGATAAATTATAGATGGTGATTATCATCAATTTCGAATCAAATTTTTTTTGACCATTAGATCACCACTATACTAACTCTACCAGACAGATATTTACGACCAATATCCAAAAATAGCATTGCTCAAATTTTTTATTGCATAGTCTAACTATTTGTATTTAATCAATTTTTATAGTATAAATATTTTTTTGAGCTTGTGTATTATTATTATTATGTTAATTATTAGCTTGACATAATGTGCATGTTTCTATTCCAGATACTGTGTTAAAAAGTATCAATTCTGATGGTAAATCATTTAATATTATTGACAAAATCAAAGAAAACACTATAAAATTATGGAATTCTCCTAATAAATTTTCCAAACATTCGTAAGAAAATACTTTAAGAGAAAAGGAGTAAACTTTTTTAATTAATCAATTTTTTTAATTTTTTTTTTTTTAGAAATGAAGAGATTGTGGATTCAGTAAAAAATTCACGTAAACGTTCTCCTAAGGATGATGATATTGAGATAAATAAGGAGAAACGTAGAAAAATTCAAGATTGCATTTTAAGTCCACCAAATACTAAAATAACAGAAGTGTGTTCTATAGGAAAACAGGTTCTTGAAATACTTAATACTCCTTTAGTAGGAAAATCAATAGCCTCTCCTCCAGTTGTTGGCTATTCATCAATCTTAAAGGTATATGGAAAATGAACTATATGTTCTATAAAAATAATAGATATTTATTTTTAATTTTCTTTGTATAAATTCATTATACTTGTTTTGTAGTAGTACTTAATAGGTTTCTAAATAACATATTTTTTTAAATGCCAGTATTGTAAAACAAAGTAGTAGTTTTTCAAATATTTTATTGTAATATCAAAAAAATTGATATCTCAATATATTAATAAACAAATACTGCTGTTTGAATCTACCTTGAAACAAAATTTGTGTTATACTTTACTTCTGACTTCTTAAAATTACTCTTATTTATCTATTTAAAACAAAATAAATTTATGTGTGAATTTAATAGAAAACCATTCAGTATTGATAATAAATAATATCATCATGTACTATGAAATCATTACTAACTAGTGATTAATACTATTAAAAGGTATGTTTAGATTTGAATTGTTAGTAATGAGAACTCGCAATTTGTTTATTACGGGACATATAAATGCTCACAATGGGTATCAAGTAACATCTAGATAATATATTATTACAAGATAAGATTTCTATTCTATGTCATTACTAATAATCTATTAAAAAGATTAAACATTAGTTAATTTAAACATTAATATAAAAATTATTTAAAAAATCATCACAAAATTTGTGTTGTTTAAGAAACCTACTACTTAATAAGTATATAATTATTATAAATTTAATTATGTCTGATAAAATTTACTTTAAAAGAAAACAAATATATATTGATGATTAAAATTGATTTACTTAATAAAAATGAATGATAAAAATTAAACCAATGTTTATTTTTTATAGACTGCAGGATCCTCTAAAAAACATAAAAATGTATTATCGATAATTGGTAATAATACGCCTATTTCAAAAACTACATTAAGGTTTAGTTTGCCCAATGAAGAAAACAGTTATAGCAAAAAGTAATTTAAATTTAATTACAATTAATCAAAATGTATACATTTTCTTTTTATTTATCAAATGTAGCATTATTTTATCTCAATTATATTTGTTTGTATAATTTTATATTTTAACTTTTTTATAGATGCAGTTCTATAGGTGTAGATCTTATGAATGATGATAACCAAGGAAATGAGAGTTTTTATAGTGTTAGTAGTAATGATGTTTCTGAACAGACAACTAATATTTCAGAACAAAAATCAATAATTAGTAAATTATTATCAAATGACACTGTTGATTATGAAGTTGATAAAAAGGATTATATGTCAGATGAAGAAATTTTGCATGATGAGTATGAAAAAATGGATACAACAGAAAATAGTTTTTACCATAAAGAAGTACAAAATGATAGCATCCCACAAAACATAGAAACTCATAAATCTGAATTGAAATCTAAAGTTATTGAACTAGTAGAATTATCATCAGATGAGGAAGAAATTAATGAAATTTATAATAATGGATTGAAAAAAAGTATGGTTTATGATACTATGCAAGTAGATACCACTGAAAACAAATCAATAGACAACCATAGTTTGCAAAATTATAATGTAGAAACTTTTGATGTTGAAAAATTCAATTTAACCACAAATAGTCAGACTAATAATTTAAGTCTTCAGGTAGATAAAAGCTCTTGTGATTTATTAGAAAATCAATTGATTTGCTGTGAATCTACTTCTCAAATAAGTAATGATAAAATCCTGAGCTGTTTTGAAGTATCGTCATCAAATAACCATATAGTTCAAAAATTAAGAAATGAGAGCTCATCAGTTAATAATGAAACACTAAGTTATAAAACAGAAACAAAGAATACTTGTAATGAAGATGATGACATAGTTTATTTAAATACTGAAGATGAAAATTCTAGTAATAATACTTGTCCATCCAGTTCATCAAGTCAAAAATCAATAGATGTTAATAGCATATCTGATGATGAAAGTGAATTAGAAATGACAAGGTATGGTAGATTTAAATCTCATGATAACAGAGTTTCTGAATCATTTATTCAAAAAGAGAAATATGATTGCTCTGAAGAATCAGAACAATACTTTGAAGAAAATGTTGAAGAAGAGGATATTGAAGAGGTAGATATTGATGATGATGATGAACAAGAAGAAACTGATGACGTAGGTGTAGATGATGAACAAGAAGAAACTGATGAAGTAGGTGTAGATGAACAAGAAGATAAATATGAAGTAATTGAAAAAGAAAATGTTTATTCCCAAGAAATGTCAAATAATGATTTAGAATTTTATGAAGAAAGTCATGTTAAACATAGTGCAATTAAAGATGACAGTGAAGAATATTGTAATATAAGTTCTCATAATATGGAGATAAATGAAGAAAAATTCCCTTTTAACAATACAAATATATTAGAAAAAAAAAAAACATTTGACTACCAAGATGAAAAATCAGCTGATTCCAGTATCATTGAATGTGAAAATGTTCATGAAGAACATTCTGATCATCAAAATGATAAAACCAGTAATAGTTATATATATCATCAAAATCAAACTAGGATAAATGATTATATGAATCTTCAACTTCAAAACAAGACTTCTGGCGATATTGAATTAATAAACGAACTAAAAACTAATACAAAAAATCACAATTTTGATATGTCACATGGAAAAACTGATATTGATAATCCTACATCATCTGATATAACAAAAAATCCAAGTAATTTTTTATTTGGTCAACAAGATACTTCTGATAATAAACCCATGTTATTGTTTGGCCAAATATACTCATTTCAAAATGAACAACCTGTTGCTATAATGAAAGTGAGTGAATCATCTAAATCTAATTCATTTACACAAATTGAGAATATTCAAGTAAACAATGATACTGTATCAGAAAAAGTAGAAGTTGTTGATGAGATAAAAGATATTTTGGAACTAGAATCTTTGCCTGATAGTAATCCAGATGAGTTTATAGAAACATACAATACACGTTCCAGATCTTCAAGCATACAATCAGAAAATTCTATTATATACAGAGATAAAAAATCCATAAATGTTGTATCAAATTGTCCATCTACATCCTTCAAAAACAAATTTAATGAAGTGGTAGATTCATATGAAGATGTAAGAGTGTTGAAAAAACCAAGACGTAGTTTGCGTGCTTCTAGTGCCGATAGCAAAATCAATTATTCTAATGCAACTCGTTCAAAGCGAGCTAAATCTATATCTAGTTTCTCCTCAACAATACAATCAAGTGAAAATCATAGATCAACAACTAACACTAAAGAAATTCCTCCAAATAATGAGAATTATCAACATGATACAAAAGTATCGGATACCAATAATCAATATTTTAAAAGTAATAATGCTTTAGAAAAATCTTTACAAAATGATTGTAGTATAATTGAGAATGAATTTCTTAACTCAGATATAATATCTTGCTCTACACGTTCTAAATCTCTGTCTAATACCTCATTAAATAATTATGCAGCTATTGAAATTTTAAATAATAGTAATTTAATTAAAGATAATACAGTTAATAAAATCATACCATCTCGTACAAGACGTGCTAAATCATTATCTAAAATTCAAACAGTTACTTTGCCTATTGCCAGTACTAGTTTAATTCAATCAACTATTTCAGAAGTTTCATTTTCAAAGAATTTAAACTGTCAACATAATTTAAAAACATCAAAACATGGTAACTCTGACAGTATTGTTCAACATGCATTGATTGATGAAATTTCTAGCATGAAATCAGTTAATAATGAACCCATTAGAAAAACTAGAAGAAGTGTACGTGCTTCAAGTGAAGAATCATATTTATCTGTAATGACTCCTTTAAAGCGTACCAAGTCTTCATCTTATTTACGTTCAAAAGATCAAGCAGTTGATATATCAATTATTAATGACAGTGTACATTCTAAAACTTTAGAAATGTCCCCAACTAAGAATGCAAATATTCAATGTAAATTAAAACAACCCATATATCCAGACACACCACTACATGATCAAAAGGAATCTCATAAATCCTTCAAATCTATCGTTTCAAAAGTTGATTCTATTACTAGTGATAAAATAATTTCAAAAAACATAGATTCACCTGAATTGGCTACAAGAAAAACCCGATCTAAATCTAAAAGTACTGAAGAAGTCAATCAAATTATTACAGACAACCCGTCAAATCTTTTTCGTTTTTCTGGTATGGTAGATGATAACAATCGTCAAAAAAGAATTTCACTATCAAAAAACAAAATTAAAAATCAGGAAGATCTTGCACAGCCAAGACGAAAAAGTGAACGTTCAAAATCATTAACACCAGGAGAACCAATATATACTAAAAAAACTGCTTTTGGTCTAGAACAAATTCCAGAAGAAGAACCATGTAGTTCTGAAAAAAATATATTAGAATCAGATTATCAATTAGTCAAAAAATCAAAGTTCAATTTTGCATCTTCTAAATTAAAAAAATATTCTAAAAATATTGAATTAAAAGTTGATTTTCCAGAAAAAAAAATTATAACTCCTAGAAGATCAAAATCAGTGCAACCTAGCCCAGCTTTAACATTTTCAACTGTAAAAGAAAAACCAAAAAGAAGCTGTAGTATGAATTTAATTATTTCTGATGATAAAACGCCAAATAAAAATGACTTTTATCCAGCTTTAAAAAAAGCTTTAAAATCTACAAAAAAAATATCAAAAAAAGCACCAGAAAAGTCTTTAAAGTTAAAAAATAATGAAACAGTTATCACAGAATGTAATCAAGATTTTTCTGATCAAGAGTCAATTGAAAGCAGTGATTTGTCTGAATCATTAGAAAAATGCTCCCCAATTGCTGCAGGTACACCAAGACATATGATATTATATACGCCGGCAAAAAAAATAAAAATTCCTATGTTAGGATTGGATTCTGATGGTGGTGATTCATCTACAAGCTCAAATGAATCTACTGATTCCAAAAGAGTGATGACTCGTTCAATGAGCCGTAATGCTAGTTACATAGAGCCAGAAGTTAATGATTCAGTTATAAAAAATTCTAGAAGACTTTCTATTACTGATAGTACAATTATGTCATCAAGTAGTAATAAACTAAAATCTAAGTTATCTACTGCAGACACTAAGAAAAAAACTTATAGTAGTGATACATCAGATTTAATTAATTCACCTAAAATAAACAAAACTAGACCCATTAAAACAACAGACAATGAAAATAAAATAAAAACTAAGACTAAAACATTAAAATCCAAGGTCAGTATTAAAAAATTTATTTATCTTTTGTCCTTTAAGATAATTTTTTTTAAATTCTGAATTAAAGAATAATTTTTTTTAACTTCCAAAGGTAACACATGTTGAA
Source organism: Daktulosphaira vitifoliae (assembly GCF_025091365.1). Classification (NCBI taxonomy): domain Eukaryota; kingdom Metazoa; phylum Arthropoda; class Insecta; order Hemiptera; family Phylloxeridae; genus Daktulosphaira; species Daktulosphaira vitifoliae. The sequence continues at coordinate 14,501,372 of NW_026099572.1, read as the reverse complement.
ACTGATCCAAATGCAGAAAATTCCATGTTAAAAAAACGTATTACTCGTTCTCAATTATCAATTTTAGAAAGAGATCAACAAATCACATCTAAAAATGACGAGTAAGATTTGAAATTTTTTTTACAGTTTTGTTTACATGTGTGTATTTACACAAAATATTTTGTGAAATTTAAATTTTATAATTAAAACTGGATAAAATAGATTTGTCAAAACATTTTGTATTTATAAAAGTTATAAGATTTTAAAAATAATTTTTCTCTATACCTATTTAAAAATGTATGGCTTGTTATATAGATATTTGCGAAATACTCTAGTTGTAAATATTTTACTATGATTAAACATTATCTTAAATTGTGGTGGTAATATAGTGGCATAGTTTGTTTTGTTATTTTTAATAACTAGATCGAGTACGTACTTTTTGCTGAATTTTACTTTCTAGATTATTAGAAAATCAAGTAAGTACAGTAATTCAAATGAAAGGAAATCAAATTTTTGTCAACTTCAAATGTATATGGTAAATTAAAAAAAAAAAACGCCTGTTTATTGAATAAGAATTTGTTTACTCAACCATCTGTATTCAGTGTTAATTAAATAAGATTAAAATTCATTAAAATATTCTTTACTTTAAATTTGCTTCTAAATAAATTGAAATTTCCTAAAACAAAATTAGTTTTTGTTATCAATAGTTTTATTACATTTCTTAATTATTCTGATAGTTTTGAAATACCCATTACTTTCTCAGTCAAATATTAGTAAAGAAATTTTTTATGCAATGATAATTTGTATTTCAAAATCATTGATTTTAAATGAGTCATCCAGTTGAAATAGGTAAAATTAACTTATCATTTAATTTAGAAAGTATAAAGCAAGTAAAAATTATTTTTTTCAGTATATACTGCCGGCCAAAATTATTAGATCACACAATAACTTTAAGATTTTTTTCAAATAAGATTTGATATCTTGTTGGTTTATTAAATATTATTATAATATTAACAAACATGATTGCTGTAGATTCAAAGAAAACATAATTCACCTGCAAAAAATTATCAACAGAAATTTTAATTCGAATTTCTTTGGTGATCTAATAATTTTGGCCGCCAGTATATATCCTAAGCAACTGGATTACTCAAATACTCATTAATAAATATTTTAACTATGCCAAAAAATTTATTGATTTTTAGACGTGAAGCCCAGAGTTCTAAGTTCACCAAATCCAAAATTAGCAAGCCTAAAGAAAAATTAAAAAAAAAGTCTAACAATTAAATGAATTGTTTTACACAATATATATATATATATATATTCATGTATTCATTATATGTTTAAAAAAATAACTCATTTTGTTATCTGTCAACCTAATAAATATTATTTAATGGTAATTTTTTGTGGTATAAATAAAATAAAGTCAAAAATAAAATGATTCGTTTAAGGTAAATAATTATCAAAAAATCAAATATATATACAAAAATATTAATTTCAGTAAACATTGTTATTAATTGTAATTATTTTTTTTAAACATAGTTCTTAACTTAAATTTTTTTTTATGACTATGTATACAAAATAATTATTTCTCATTTAATCACAATTTTAGAACAGACAATAAAAAGATATTCAATACAAAAGAAACATTACTTAATGTGATGAAAAATCAAATAAAATAAAATAATAGGTAAAATACGCAAGTATGCCAAGTTTTTACATCTGATTTTCAATTACTCTGTGTAATTCTTCATCTCTTTTTTGTTTGGTATGTGACATAAACTGATCTAACTGTTGATCTAAGTCTTCTTTAGAAATTTTCCCACTTTTGCGTGAAAACGCATCTCTAAAAGATTTAATATAAAAGTTCATAATGTTATAAAACCAAGCAAAGCATAAGTTTTAATGTTATTAAAATCCAGTGTTGAATTCAGATTATTTCTCTAAGAGGGGCTCTATAAACATCGGAAAAAAAAAAAAAAGAGGTAGCACAGTATGGATATGGCATAGTTGGGACAAGTTTAGATGGTATCTGACGTTGATTATAATCATTATCATAAGAAACGTTTCGATGCAAATCTGTAGATAGTGTTTAATTTTAAGAAAATGGTGACTTATTCCAAAAGCAAATAAGGCAAATTTAAATAAGCTTTTCTTAATTTTGAAGAGGTAAAATAAGTATAAATTTATATATAATGTAAGTTAGATTCATGTAAATTTTATATTTATTGTTGGACTCATTACTATGGCAAACCCTTATAAGATATTTTAAAATAAACAAAAAAATATAAAATTTGCCTGATTTAAAAAGAAAGTATGAAGGGGTATATATAATGTATTAAGAAAAAAAAAATTCGAAATTTACCAATTTTAAAAATGGTAATTTTTTGAGGATTTCCAACATTTACGGGGAATGAGGAAAATTTTTTTTCAATTTTTGAGTATAATGTCTAGATATGATTTGTGATCATTTGAAGTATCATTGAGAAAGATCGGTCCAGTGAGAGCAGAGAAAAAGTAGCGACAGGCACACAAAAAAAAAAGCACCATAGTAAAATTAATATCTTCTCAGCTTCGCTTCGAAGCTAATATTTTCTAGTCAATAAAAACAAGTATTTATAAATACCTCTTTTTTAGTGGACGTCTTTTATTTTTCTGTTTGTTGAGAGGTTGATTAAATTTATTATTTACTAACTCGGAAATAGATCCTCTTAAATTTATTCTAGTATCTCCTGAATAAATAAAAAAATACTAACATGAAAAAATTATTAAAAATGTTTGATATTAATTAAATGAACAATATTTTAATGATACATAAAAATTCTCATACAGAATTTTAACAAAGAAATAATTAAAGAAGGCATCTCGATCAAGAACATGCCATGTCATGCAAATTTGCAAAGATTTATTGAACCACTATCAAATTCTTTTAAAATAGAGAAAAAAAAATTAATTATATCAAGGAACTAAGGAAAGTGTTTTTTACTCTACAATTGGCTGTTGATTCATAAAATAATTATAATTATAATAATAATTAGATCAATGACTATGATATTACTTATTCGTCTAGGTTTTCTTCTTTCTTCAACTAATGGAACTCTACTAAAAGCAAGTCTCTCGTGAACTGGAATATTCACTCTCTCCATAGGTCTCAAATTATCATGTACAATACTGTTATATAATCGATCACCTACTTTACTCCTTTGAGGAAATAATAATGGAGATCTTTGAAATTCTCTAGGTGAATAGTCCTTAGAAAATTAAATAGAATACATTAAATAACAAAATAAATTTAATATGAAATTTAATTACTGTATCCATAAATAAACTCGATGCTACTTCAGGTCTACGTTCTGGTTCCATGAGAAATGGAAATGTACGTCTTTTTTTTAAAAGCTCTTCTCCTTCAGCTGACTTTACTTTTTTTTGAATTTGAGTAAATCTATTATAAATATTTAATTAAGTATTTATTAAAAGCTGTTAAATTTTATCAAATTTTGATTTTAACATACCTATCATGAAGACTCATATTAGTATTTTTAACAAGTAAATTATTTTTTCTAGACATTATCGTTAAATTGAATTTGAAGTGTTGTACTAAGCAGATATTTTAAGAATTATCATTCCAAATTAAAAATGTTTTTCTAATGAATATTTTTGGGTTTAAAAATTGTTTTATTTCTGAATAAAAATAAATCTGAACAATTAATAACAAGATGAAATTGAATTATTACACTTAATTTGGGTCAATCCAAGTTTTAATATTAAAAATGATCAAATTTTACTGAACTTTAACTTAATAGCAATAAATTTAATAGATACGTCTCTTACAATTCTTTTACGAAAATTGTTTATCATAATTTAATGGAGATGCTACCATTGCCATCAGTAATCAATAAAATCCATTTGAGAGACAGCATATAATTATAAATAAACTATAATCAATTTTTTGAATTATTAAAAATCACAGTGTAATTAAATTATTATTATAAAAATAATCAAACTATTTTTGTTAATATCAAAAAGTTGTTGGAATAATATAAATAAAATTCTTTGTAAAAGAGTTCATTATTGATAGAAAAAAACAGGATTGATTCTAAATTTTACGGGATCAAAACAAAATTCACCTTATTTTTGTAAAGGGATGAGTTTTAAAAATAAAGTCTGGTAAATATAAAACCACAGAATCATACAAAAAATATATATATATATTTTTTATATATATATGATAGAGCACAAAACAAATAAATCACAGTAGACGAACCCTAAGCGGATGATTACAAAGAATTCCTAAATCCATAAAAATTACTTGTACCACAAACCCGTTTCAGATATGATTATGTAAATATTTGTTAAAATAGCAGTGTTGCCAAATTGACGAACATAATCGTTACCACACAATTATTTCGAATGTTCTACAAACTTTTGAAAATATCAACNTTAAATCACAGTAGACTAACCCTAAGCGGATGATTACAAAGAATTCCTAAATCCATAAAAATTACTTGTACCACAAACCCGTTTCAGATATGATTATGTAAATATTTGTTAAAATAGCAGTGTTGCCAAATTGACGAACATAATCGTTACCACACAATTATTTCGAATGTTCTACAAACTTTTGAAAATATCAACAATGACACTAAAAAGCACTATGATGTATTTTTTCAGATTAAAGATATATATAATGATGCAACATAAAAATGTTGGTGTTTTCTGTAGTTGTATGTCCCTAATTAATTAATTTTCCATTTTTAAAATGTTCATTGCTAAAATTATGCTGGAGTCACTTGCTAAAAGATTAGAATAATTGTTAGTTTATGTTTTTCTATTAACAAATAAGCACTAATGTATTAGACCTTTTAAAATTACTTAAATTTCTAATGTATTTATAGAATTGTATTATATAGAGATAGAAGATATGCCATATTTATAGAAGGTCATTTGAATTAAGTAAATAGTAATTTTAAAAATACTTTATTAAATTAATTACACATACAATAAAATGACTTAATAAAAATAAAAGGATATTATATCCAATGAATAAAATATAAATTCTCAATACATACAATATAGCGTGTCAATATGAATATAAATTTAAAACAATAATTGATCATAAATAATATGTGATTTCAATATCGGAACATTTTGGCTAAATTCAATAATTAATTATATTAATTTCTAAGCAATTAAAAATATAAGTTATAATAGTTTTAAACATAATCATTAGGTAACAAGACAATAAAATGCATTACATTATTAACTTGACACAAAAAAATAAACTTAGCAATAAAATTACAAAATTTATAATATAAGTTTTGATCATATCAAAGTATCACAAAATTTAGATTTAAAAAAATATAATAACATTTAAAAATTTGATAGATGCTTGCAGCAATAATTTGGAATTTTACTATTTGGTAACAAGCATTGATATATATCTTTAGCGACCAGCAATCATTAAGTGATTAATATAGTTTTAGCTTAATAAATAATAAAAATAATTGAATTTATTTGATCAAATTCACACACATTAAATTTTTAAATTTTCAATGTTTGGCACATTTGCAGATTGATTTTTTGGAATAATACCCTTACTCTTCATGTAACTCAAAAACTGTTTAGGAACTTCAGCCAATACTTCTTTAGCCAAGTATAGATTAGCAACACTAGGATCCTGATTGTAATACTTATTGAAAGGCACAAACTGCACAATGTCACGCTCAGCTTTAACACCATCAACTGTTTTTAACATCTTTTTATCAGAATCTAATTCTTCCATTGAGTCAAACTCTGCATTACCTATTCCCACAATAATAATAGAAATTGGTAATCTTGATGCTGTTACAATTGCCTACAAAGTAAATAAAATATTTTTAACTTTGATGTGAAATGAGATATTCATTTTACTGTTTTTTTTTTTTTGCTGTTAGCATAAATACCAACTGTCACTGGACCAATTTCAGTTAATGATATGTCAAAATATCACAAATTATATCTAATTGAAGGTATTACCCTCAAGAATTGAAAATTTTTAAAACAGACCAAAAAATTAAAAATACTTTAGATGTTTTTCTTTCTTTTGAAAATTTATTTTTTTATTCAACTTTGTCTGCCCATGGAGGGGGAACTTTTGAAAATGTTCTGGTAAATCTATGATACAGAAACCTTGCATCATTAAAATATATTTTAAATTAAGATTAGTTTTATGATAATGATGTTAATTACTCTCAGATTTCAATCTATACTGGCGTCCCCAATGTGATAACATTTTTTAACTCTAAAATATATTAACACTTATTTTTCGGTATTTAATATTAGACAATGAATAATTTAGTGGTGCAAATTCAATAAAATTTCTGACCTCTAATTTTATACCTCTGGAATATTAATCTAAATAATTACTTGGACTGTTTCCTGCATGTCAGTTATGACACCATCAGTTAGTATGAGTAAAATAAAGTAGCCATTTCCCCCTTGATTATGTTGTGCAATTCTAGTTACATGGTTAATTACAGGAGCAAAATTTGTGGGGCCATACAATTGAACTAATTTAATACAATTGCGGTAAGCATCCAGTACACCTATTTAACAAATATCATAATTAATATTTGAGGCACTCGGAAAACAAGTTGATTAACTCCACTTTTTTTAATGCAACCATGCTAATATTGGCTATTATTAAAAAAAGTAAAGTTAATCAGCTTGCCTTCTGAGCATCACATTTAAATATGACAAAATAAACTTTTTCATGTTTATAATTACCTCTTACACTAAAACAATGTGGATTATCAACACTCATATTGACAAAAAATTCATGAGAAACCTGTCCATAAGGGGGAATTTTAGCTCCAAAGCCAAGTACGGGAAACTGTTTATCTGTGTCGTAATCTTCAATTATAGAAACTATACTCCAAATAGCTTGTTCATAAGAATTCATGGTTAAATTATTAATAAAGTGTAATGATGATGAATTTGATGGACTTCCATTTGATGCTAATCAAATACAAAAAAGATTAATAAAGTTATTTTGTAATAATTTTAAGTAAGTTATTATTAAATTTTATAATTTAAAATATGATTTACCTGTAAAGTCAATAGCTACAGTACAATGTATATCTATACCACTTTGAATATAGTCCAAAAATGAATAAATTGGCTGAATATTAATATGCAAAATAATAATTTCACCTGAATCTTTATAATCTTTCTTTTTCTCCTAATTTTACAAAAATTTTCATTTAATGAAAAATAGAATATTTTTGTTAGCAAATCTCACTTTCTTTTTGCCGTTTATACACTTAAAAGTAGCATTAGGCTCTAGGAGACCTTTAAGAGTTGTATGGAACTCTCCAATAAGGCTGTGATCGCCAGAAGAATTCCAATCAAAACACATAACTTTTAAACTGCGATTATAATCTCCATTACACATTAATTTCACTGGAATACTAAATTGTTTCCAATTAGGAGTAAGGGTATTTTTAATAACCTAATATATAAATTTATCAATTTTTAAATACATACAAAAGTTATATAATAAAATTATCTCACTTCAGTTTTATGAACCAAAGTATAATTTCCTGTGTCTGTAAGTTTGTAAAATTCTAAAAATGGATCCGATTTTCCAAACAAATCTTTATTGTCTAATTTGTGACCTTTAATTTCTAAAGTTATTTCATTATTATCAACACACAGCTCTTCAGCTGTTACAATCAAGTAACTACTTTTTAAATTTCCTTCTCGATTTTTTAATTGTAATTTATTCTAAAAGTATATGTTTTTTATTACTGTAATACCATGTATATTACAAAATACCAAATATTTACTCTTACATGCTTAGTAGCTACAAGTTGCCCTAATGTAGTAGTAACAGTGCCAAGAAAGTCATGGGCAGATAAGTCTTTAGTTTTTGAATCAGAATCGTATATTTTCTTCAAATCGATAACTTATAAGTACTTTAGAGACAAAATTTGGATCTTCATTATTTTTTACAGTTTCAGTACGATGAAATTCTGTCCACTGAGATTTACCAAACTGTTGAGTATGTGTCACACACATAGGATCAGATTTAGACAACACATCAGTTCCAGTTAATCCTCTAAAAATTCAATTAAATACTGTTAACACTATTCTTGAAACAAATATTAGACAAATCTGATAGTAGAGTTCATATTTTTTTTTGATACTAATAAAGGACAATGAACTTAATAATATTATAGGGATGTATCCTAGGGGTTTATATAGTCTAGACACTCTATGAAGTTAAATCACTAGTGTCATTTTATTTAATTTAAGGGTAACAAATTTTCAATGGATCTATTCACATTTAAAACTTTTAACAACGACAATTTTAGTAAATATTTATTATGTTTGTGAAAAATACATTTTTAAGGACAACTAAAAATCAGAGCGCACAACCATCTATCCTGTTGTTCTGAATAAATTTTGTTTGAAGTTGAAAGTATGAAATTTCTTATTTGATCTAACCTTCAATAATACCATATTTAACACTACTCAAAATATTTCAGTACAAATAGTATTTTACTATATCCTTTTTTTGTAAATTTTACCTGCAAGCCAATGAAAGTTCTATATTAGTAGTGGGAATAGCTGCTGATCCAGGAATAAATGACATAATGGATGTATCTAATTTGATACACTGAAATAGATTTAATACTGCTTATTTATATATAGTTATTTTTGTTTATTAAAAATATACTCAAACCCCACAAATTCAAAAACAGTTTTTAATTTTTTTCAAGAAAATTGATTTTTTTATAATCATTTATGAATTTGATACAGTGTCGCCAAATAAAATAAATGAAATGTTCGTATTATACATGATATTTTAACTTGCACTTTAAATACATCTCGATGTCAATATACTAAGTCTTGTTGTTACCACAGACTAGTGATGGTAAACTGCTATTTTTAGCTTCGATGCGAAGCTGAGAAGGTATTAATTTTACTATGATGTGTTTTTTTATTTTAGCTTCGATGCGAAGCTGAGAAGGTATTAATTTTACCATGATGTGTTTATTTTTTTTTTTATTTATTTATTTTTTTTTTTGTGTCTGTCACTACTTTTTCTCAGCTCTCACTGGACCGATTTCTTTTAACAATACGTCAAAAGATCACAAATTGTATCTAGTTGAAGACATTACCCTTAAAAATTTAAAAATTTTCCCTCGTTCCCCGCAAATGGGGGAAATATCCAAAAAAATTACAAATTTAAAAATCGACAAATTTTGTCATTTTTTTCACTTTTTTTTCTTAAAACTTCCATAACTTTTTCAAAAATCAACAAATCAACATAATTTTTTTTTAAACTAAAACCTTAGATATTTTCCTTTCATTTGATATAATTTTTTTGAAAATTTAACACTTAACCTGCTCATGGGGGGGGATTTAAAATTGCAACTTTTTTACAAAAACTAACTTTTTCAACTTAATTTTTGAAAATGTTCCGGAAATACTGCGTCCTTTAAACATATATCAAATTAAAGCTTATTTTATGTACTATAAAATGAAAAAAAAAAATTTGTCCCGACACTTTATCTTCTGCATGTAAACGGTTGCCGTAGTTAAAAAAACACTATTTTTGTGTTAAAATTTTCGATTTTC
>NW_026099572.1:14487993-14488227 GCF_025091365.1 Daktulosphaira vitifoliae | reverse complement strand
TTTGACCCTTTAACAGCCCACAGGAAGGGTTTCAAAATGGTAACTTTTTTATAAAAAATTAACTTTTTCAACTTAACTTTTGAAAATGTTCCGGAAAGGCTGACACTATTATATATATCTTATATTAAAGATAATGTAATAAACTTTAATTTGAAAAAAAAAATTTGACCTCTGGACTTGTCTTCGTGGTGAAAACGGAAATCAAAGTTAAAGAAAAACGTACGATTTCCGTGA
>NW_026099572.1:14485902-14487893 GCF_025091365.1 Daktulosphaira vitifoliae | reverse complement strand
ATAAAATAGAAAAAATTTGTTTATTGAAATTACTTTTTTGATTTTGTTAATGTAAAACTAAGGGGGTCGCGATCGATTTTCAGAAAAAAATTTGGGTCGTGGTCCTAAAAAGATTGAGAACCACTGTCTTACACGCTTGGGGTACGAGGTTCCGACCCGCGTATTGCAATGAACTTTTTGCATTTTTTCTTAATTCTTTTTAAGTTAGTATAAATTTTTAACTCGTTTGATTTTTATCTCATTTAGATTCAATAACTTCAATAAAGATCAAGGATCCCATCACTTTAGTCGCCTCTTGTAAGAAGAAATTTCATATTCGTATTAAAATTATATTACTATATTTTAAGTTTTAGCTTCGATACAAAGCTGAGGAGATATTTTTTTGTGACTATCATTTATTTACTCTGCTCTAACTTGACCTACTTTTTTCAACGATACGTCAACATGTTCTCTATAAAGACAATTAAAATCATTAATTTCTAACGTTTTCAAAATATTTATTAACGAATGAAGTTTGATATGATAGGTTTCAACTACAAAATTAAATCATTTTACTTTGTAATTTAATATTTTTTTACTCAGTTTGTGTGTGCTACTATTAGACTATAATATTCAAATTTTTTTCTAACGTGTTGCTATATAAATCATTTCTAAAAAAAATGATTGTTTTTTCTCCTGAATTAACAATTGATTTTTACAAATATAATCAAATTTTATAATACGCTCAATTGAGTAAATCTTTTTAACAACTTTGTTTTGATTGGTACATTTAGTTAAAGTAAATCATTAAAATTAATTAAGTTCTCAATATTTCAATTAAAGAATCTTTTCAACAAACAACAAAAGTTATAACTTTAAAATTAAAACTTATAACTTTGTTAACTGTTATAACTTTATGAAAAATGACCAAAACTTTGTTTTAGCTAAAGTAAATCATTAAAATTAATTATGTTCTGAATATTTCAATTGCAGAATCTTTTCAAACACCAAAAGTTACTAGGAAATTATTACTATTACTTCTATTTAAGTTATCTATTACCATAAAAATGCAAAAAAATATTGAGCTTTTCTGATAAATTTACAATAAATAGTAATTATAAAACTTTTTGACTGCATATTGATTTTAACGATACAATTTTTTTAATTGTCATAAAATTTTCTATTTAATGATGTCAATGTCAAACTTGCCAATCGAGCTAAAAGTTATAGTAAAATAAATTACTTTTTTTTACTATAAACATTTACTACAATCAACTTTAAACGATTAAATAAATAGGTTAAATATGTCATTTTCCTTATTTTTAACATATTAATCAAAATCAGTATTAATTTAAAACAATTTTTTTTGTTCTTAATTATTTTTTTTTATATGTAAATGCTATTTTTTAATAATATTAAAACTTAAAAGTGATAGAAATAGTCTAATTTCACATTTGAAAACATCGCTAAATGTTGATTTAGAATATATTCTAATAACTTCCATCAGAAACAAAAATATACTATAGTATATTTTTGTTTCTGATGGAAGTTCCTTGTAGTCCAGTGTATAAAACTTATAACTTTGTTAACTGTTATAACATTATCAAAAATGACCAAATCAGTATATTTTTTTTTATTTAGATGCATGTCTTTATCTATCATTTGGTTTTTTTTATAAATCTAACCCTTTACCTGCCCACAAGAGGGATTCAAAATATTAACTTTTTTTTTTTTAGTTAAAGTAAATCATTAAAATTAATTCAGTTCTGGATATTTCAATAGTAGAATCTTTTTAAATATCAAAAATTACTTAGAAATGATTACTATGTTTTCATTTTAAGTGCTCTATTACGATAAAAATGCAAAAAAATAATGAGTATTTCTGATAAATATACTGTAAATAGTAATTATAAAACTTTCTGACTGCATATTAATCTTAAAAATAACATTGTTTTAATTCTCATAAAATTTTCTATTTAATGATTCATTCTAGTCAACGAAGGAGTAATTTT
>NW_026099572.1:14483545-14485644 GCF_025091365.1 Daktulosphaira vitifoliae | reverse complement strand
CTTTTTTTTACAGCCTCGCAAAAGTTCAAAATTATGAGCTTTTTTAATTTTCTCAAAAAATATTTAACTTACAAAAAAAGTTTCGTACAAAAGTTGTTTAAAAGACAATTATAAACAAAAAAATTATCTTATATTTTTTCATTTAAACAAATATTTTTCGAGTTACATTACATTTAATATGAGTACTAAAATTTATATTCCATTTTTTTCATTTTACGGTTACATTTTATCATGTTATACATTAGACACAATGTTATAAATGCATATGTTTGTATGTGTGAGTTTATTTATTTATAGTATCATTTAAGTGTAGTGTATATTAAGATACAACCGATAGAGTAGGTAATTGATTTGACACTATATTGTTTAAACCCAACTAAACGCTGAATTGTACATTGCCAAACAACAATCATATTATGTCAATTGCCACCGGAATTTCTGGTAATTTTTTTCTTTTTCTTTGCCTTAATCCCAACTACTTGGGGTTGGCCACCCTTATCCTATCTTCTCTAGTCACTCCACTCATCCAACTAATCATTCTCATCTCTGCTACAATTATTCTCTGCTCAACTTTCTTATCAACCGCCCAACACTATGAACCATACATCTTGGCTGGCCTCACAATTTCATACTAAATTTAAAAACTATAATTAGTATTTATTCATATATTATATTTTAAAATCAAAGAACTACTAATCAGGATATAATTAAAGAAATAAGAGTTCATGTTGCTTTTAAAATATTTCACCAATTTCTCTAAAGGAAACACTATCTACAGATTTGCATCGAAGCGTTTCTTATGATNCATAGATTTGCATCGAAGCGATTCTTATGATAGTGATTTTAGTCACTGTCAGATATCATCTATACTTGTCCCATCTATGTCTCGTCCACACTGTGCCTCGACCCCACTGTGCTACCGTTTTTTTTTTTTTATTAATAAAGTACTTGAAACACTAACGACAGTTTTTTCAAGTATGATAATAATCACATTAAATAAATGGTAAAAAACTAAATATTATAAATAAAGTAAAAGATTTAGGTATTACTTTCTCTTGTGATCTTTCATTTACTGAACATATAAATATAATTACGAACAAAGCTTTACGTTTATTTGGATTTTTGAACCGAAACTGTTGGGAGTTTAATGACCCCATCTGTTTACGCGTTTTATATTTTTCCCTTGTTCGTTCAAATTTAGAATATGGATCAATAATTTGGAGCCCACACCAGGATTACCATGTTCAAAAATTAGAACACATTCAAAATCGCTTTTTACGGATGTTAGCATATAAGACAAATAGAATCGATCAAACATTAAAATCTGTAGCAATAGATTTTAATATTGAAACGCTAGAATTTAGAAGGCAATTTAATGATTTGAACTGGCTGTATAGATTGTTAAATTCTAATATTGATTGTCCTGAGGTTTTATCCCTAATTTCTTTAAACGTCCCGAAATTCTCTTTAAGGTCTACCTATACATTCCATGTTGAAATATTTTAAAAGCAACATGAACACTTATTTCTTTAATTATATCCTGATTAGCAGTTCTTTGATTTTAAAATATAATATATGAATAAATACTAATTATAGTTTTTAAATTTAGTATGAAATTGTGTGGCCAGCTATGATGTATGGTTCATAGTGTTGGGCGGTTGATAAGAAAGTAGAGCAGAGAATAAGTGTAGCAGAGATGAGAATGCTTAGTTGGATGAGTGGAGTGACTAGAGNCGTAACTGCAACACTTATTCATATTTATTGTATTCAAGCGTAACTACTGTATCTTCGCACCGCTAAACCGGATGGTAATATTTTTCTTTTTCTTTGCCTTAATCCCAACTACTTAGGGTCGGCCACCCTTTTCCTAAGCTTAATATTTTGAATCCCTCTTGTGGGCAGGTAAAGGGTTAGATTTATAAAAAAAAAACCAAATGATAGATAAAGACATGCATCTAAATAAAAAAAATATACTGATTTGGTCATTTTTGATAAAGTTATAACAGTTAACAAAGTTATAAGTTTTATACACTGGACTACAAGGAACTTCCATCAGAAACAAAAATATACTATTCTAAATCAACTTTTCGCGATGTTTT
>NW_026099572.1:14467116-14479795 GCF_025091365.1 Daktulosphaira vitifoliae | reverse complement strand
ATTTATATAATATTTATGAAAATCTGTACTCCCCTTGTCAGGTATTTTAAAATAAAATAAAATACAAAACCCAGAATTTTAACACAAAAATAGCATATTTTTGAATACGGTAGTCATTTTCACCATGAAGACAAGTCCAGAGGTCAAATTTTTTTTTTTTTGATTAAAGTATATTTTATTAGCTGTACTTTAAGATATATATAAAAGTGTCAGTATTTTTGAAACGTTTTCAAAAATTAAATTGAAAATGTCCTAGTAACAATACGCATGTTTAAAGTTTTGACCCCCCTTGTTAAAGGGGTATGATCCGATTTACAAAAAAAGCGTGCCAGATGAAAGGGGTATATCAATATTTATTATAAAAAAATAATAATATANTGTATATGTGTGAGTTTATTTATTTATTGTATCATTAAAGTGTAGTGTATATTAATATACAAGCGATAGAGTAGGTAATTGATTTGACGCTATATTATTTAAACCCAACTAAACGCTAAATTGTACATTCCGAAACAACAATCATATTATGTCAATTGCCACCGGTATTTCTGGTAATCTTTTTATTTTTTTATATCTTAATCCCAACTACTTGGGGTCGGCCACACTTATCCTAAGATTCCACTTGACACGATCTCCCACATCTTCGACATTCACATCAGCTGTCCTCAAATCGCATTCAATAACATCCCTCCATCTCTTTTTTGGTCTTCCTCTATCTCTTCTTCCTTCAACATTCATTTCTATAACTGTTCTTACAGCTTTCGATTCTTCTCTCCTCATACCATGACTAAACAATCTAAGTATATATTCTGTCATCTTATCCACGATTGACGCAACACCTTTACTTCCTTTTATATGCTCGTTCCTTATCCTATCTTCTCTAGTCACTCCACTCATCCAACTAAGCATTCTCATCTCTGCTACACTTATTCTCTGCTCTACTTTCTTATCATCTGCCCAATACTATGAACCAAACATCATAACTGGCCTCACAATTTCATACTGAATTTAAAAACTATAATTAGTATTTATTCATATATTATATTTTAAAATCAAAGAACTACTAATCAGGATATAATTAAAGAAATAAGAGTTCATGATGCTTTTAAAATATTTCACCAATTTCTCTAAAGGAAACACTATCTACAGATTTGCATCGAAGCGTTTCTTATGATAGTGATTTTAATCACTGTCAGNTATATTATATTTTAAAATCAAAGAACTACTAATCAGGATATAATTAAAGAAATAAGAGTTCATGTTGCTTTTAAAATATTTCACCAATTTCTCTAAATTAAACACTATCTACAGATTTGCATCGAAGCGTTTTTTATGATAGTGATTTTAATCACTGTCAGATATCATCTATACTGGACCTAACTATGCCACGACCCCACTGTGCCGCCACCCCACTGTGCTGGGTTTTTTTTTACTTAAAATTACCATAATTTTTTTAAAAATGACCGATTTAATATAATTTTTTTTTTTTTATGGATACCTTAGGTATTCATCTATCATTTTATATACTTTACATTTTATATATTTTTTGTGAACATTTAACCCTTTATAAGCCCACATGAAGGGTTTCAAAATGGTAAGTTTTTTTTTATATGCAAATACTTATTTTTTTAATAATAAGTAATAATATTAAAACTTAGAAGTAATAGAAAAAGTTTAATTGCACATTTGAAAACATCGCGAAAAGTTGATTTAGAAAAGTATATTTTTGTTTCTGATGAAAGTTCCTTGTAGTCTAGTGTGTTTATTCATAAGTAACAAAAATTTTTTATTAAAAAGTACTGCATCAATCCCTTTAAATTTTTGTACCCATTAAAAGTATATGAATATACAACTCCTTTTTATTAGCTTCGATGCGAAGCTGAGAAGGTATTGGTTTTACTAAGATGTGTTTATTTTTTTTTTTTTTTTGTGTCTGTTACCACTTTTTCTCAGCTCTCACCGAACCGATTTCTTTCAATGATACGTCAAAAGATCACAAATCGTATCTAGTCGAAGACATTACCCTCAAAAATTGAAAAAAATTCCCTCGTTCCCCGTAAATGGGGGAAACCTCCAAAAAAATTACAAATTTAAAAATCGCTAATTTTCGAAATTTTTTCAATTTTTTTTACTTAAAAGTGCCATAACTTTTTCAAAAATAAACATATCAATATAATTCTTTTTTATATAGATGCATAATATCATTACCTTTCATTTGGTATATTTATTTCATAAATTTAACCCTTGACCTGCCCACAGGGGGGATTTAAAATGACAACTTTTTCACAAAAAATTTACTTTTTCAACTTAAATTTTGAAACTGTTCCGGAATTCTGACACTTTTATTTATATCTTAAATTAAAGTTAATGTAATCTACTTTATTATGCGAAAAAAAAATTTCGGACTTTATTTTATCTTCACGGTGAAAATGCTACCAAATGCTATTATTATGTGAAAATTCTCGATTTTATTTTTTACATTTTTAACTTTATAATGCTATGACATATTTAAAAGTGTATGGATCAACATTATTTTTTTATAAGAAATAATATTTTCTAATAATCCCTTTTTCATTCGACATACTTTATCTTAATTAGGATATTAATAATGAACTAGCAGATCATGTAGCTTTTGTAATTATCCACCAATTTCTTAGAATTAAACACTATCTACTGATTTGCATCGAAGCGTTTCTTATGATAGTGATTTTAATCACTGTCAGATTAAANTTTAATCACTATCAGATATCATTATACTTGATCCATCTATGCCACGTCACCACTGTGCCGCGACCCCCCTGTGCTGGTTTTTTTTTATAATATCTCCGTAAAAATTACAATATTATATTATTGAATATCAATTTCATACTAAATTTAATTACTTTAATTATTATGTATTCATATATTATAATTATAAATCGGAATAAAATTAAGGGAATAAGAGTTATGGTTGCTTTTGAAATAATCTACCAATCTCTTAAAATTAGACACTATCTACAGATTTGCATCGAAGCGTTTTTAATGATAGTGATTTTAATCACTGTCAGATATCATCTATACTTGTCCCATCTATGCCTCGTTCACAGTGTGCTGCGACCCCACTGTGCTACCGTTTTTTTATGGTATAATTATTATAATATAATATATCCATTAATGCTTCTGTCCCTTGGATTCTTACAGTCAGGCTACTCAATGTACACTGTTTTGGTTTCCGTCTTATCAGATTGTGGTTGGCGCTTAGTCTCGGGAGCTAACTTCCAGACGTTTCCTCGTAATACTGTTAGCATAGATTAAATACACATGTATTTATTATATTACATGTATTTAATCTATGCTGATAGTGATAAATATTATTCCTATTTATTATAGTTTTATAACGTTCTGTTTTTTTTTTTTAGTTTCTGATAAATATTGTCCCGATTCTTATATCCCTAATCGATTCATAAACATTCTAATCAAATTTTTGAGAAAAATGTGTTGCTTATCATTCGTGATAAATTATAAATTTCAAGATGTTACAAAAATTTTGATATTCTACAATATTATATTTGATACCAGTTGTCGTCTCTTCAGATAAAGGCTTAGATTGTATATTATAAATTAAAAATGGCATTTGTTCCTGAATCTGCACCAGTTCCTTCAATAGATGTTGAACTTTCGTTAGCATGCAGGTGAATTATGCTAGATAATATGTATATGTTGTTTCGTTTAAAAAACCAATATTTCAAAATTCTCATTTATCTTTATTTTTGTCTTATTATATATAAGTTTTATACTCTTTATTTATGCTTTAAACAGGTGTTTAATAATCCTGGTAAAATATATACATATGTTTGATATATATCTACTTATATAAACATTATTATCTATTTTTTTTTCCTTAATATATTCCAAAACTATTCTTTTAATTTTAAAGAAACTTAAAACAGTTATTAAGTACATGCCCACAGTAGTTTATACAAAGTATTTGATGTAAAACTGGTTCCTTTGTTTTTCTTCAAATAATACTTGTATTGAACATTTATTATAGTAATAATAGAAATAGAATTTGATTTTTAAATCTTAATATGAAAATTAATGATGCATATTTTAATTTATAAATATTAATACAAATGATTAAAAATGAAGTTAAATGTTATAATTATTTTTATAGAATTCTTTTATTTTTTTAAATTAAGGTTTTTTTATTTATATCCTTATTTTTAATACAAATAAAAATTAATAGAAAATTATAAAATTAAACTTAAAAAAAATTATTTTAATGTGCTTGTTATAAAGAAATGAACATAATGTAATTTATATTAAAAACCTTGACACACACAAAACTACCTAAAAACTTTTGTGTTTGTATACTAATATCAAATATAATTATTAATCCTATTTTAAATTCTTTAAATTTTAATAATTAAATTTTTGAAATTTTATATTTTTATACTATAAATTTGTAATTTAATGGATTAATTTTAGAGGACTATCTGGTTCAGACATTTTATCTAAATCTGATCCTATGTGTGTGACATATATTCAACAATTTAATAAATCTCAGTGGACAGAATTTCATCGTACTGAAACTGTAAAAAATAATGAAGATCCAAATTTTGTCTCTAAAGTACTTATAAGTTATCGATTTGAAGAAAGACAGCCATTAATGTTTGAGATTTATGATTCTGATTCAAAAAGTAAAGACTTATCTGCCCATGATTTTCTTGGAACTGTTACTACTACATTAGGGCAACTTGTAACTACTAAACGTGTAAAAAAATTATTTTGGTTTTTTTCATGATCTCAATAAAAAAATTTAATAAAACTAACCATTATTATTTAGAATAAAATACAATTAAAAGGTCGTGATGATAACTTAAAACAAGGATTTTTAATTATAACTGTTGAAGAGTTATGTTCAAATAATGATGAAGTAATATTAGAATTAAAAGGTCTAAAATTAGATAAGAAAGATTTTTTTGGAAAATCAGATCCATTTTTAGAATTTTTCAAACTTACAGACACTGGAAATTATACTTTGGTTCATAAAACTGACGTAAGTTCACTTTCCTATTGTACAGAATTATTATGTTAATAAAAAATTTGTTTAATTAATTTTTATTATTTTATTGATCTGATTTTTAATTTAGTATTTGATTTGAATTTAAATGCGTACATTATTTTAGTGTTTTTGAATAAAAGTAAAAAAATTTGTTTATGAAAATTTCTCACTTCTTGACAGGGTAGTAACTCAATTAAAAAACCTGAAATATTCAATAATTTTTATAAAAATTAGGGACTGTTGTAATTTTCCTAAAATATTATCCTTTCTTTTAAATTTGATTATTTATAAATATGAGGATTTATGTTAATTTATAATTTTGATCAACTATACATTTGTGGCTTTTCAGTATTGAATAAAAAGTGATTCTTTTAATGCTAGCTACTTCATTTATCATAAAATATTTATATTAAGAAACTTTCTTTTACTATTATTTAGTTTTATATATTTTTCGTTTTATCTGTTATTAATTATTATTAAATTTAATTTTTAGTTAAAGTCTTTTACTATATCTTTGTGTCAGTTATAAATTGTAGGAATTCTGCCCGTATAATTTTTCATTATAGCTTAATGTTAATTTATATACCTTATTAGTTTTCAAACCAATTAAATAATTTTGGCTTGGTTTTTTATAATTTTCAAACTAAGCCAAACTGAAATCAGGGTGTTTTATTATTATTAGTATTTATTACTTGAAATCCTGTTTACTACCATTAAAATTCATTATTTAGTAAAAGGTAGATACTATGGCCTAAAATTAAATGCCCTTAAAAACTTAAAAAGTATTAAAACACAACAATTATAAATTATGCATAAAATATTAATATATGCTCTATACGATTACTTTAAAATAAAATAAAAATAATGATTTAAAATAAAAAAATTATTTTGATTTTTTTGTGTTTATTGATCTAATTTTGCATTAAAAATATTTATAGTTTTAATTAAAAAATACTGCATTTTAAACAAAATGTTTTGTTTATAAATATTTTCCCAAAAAATTAGATTTCCCAACCCAATTTAACTTGTTTCCTCCTTAAAAATACTCTATATAAAAATTCAGGTAGTTTTCATATTTATGGGTAGTATTTTTAAATGGATTTTAGATAAATATCCTCTATTTAACTATGCCATGAACATCAATTTCCTATATGTATTTTTGCTATAGGACTCAAAAGTTCCCTGAAGCAATACCTCACGGTAGTTTCAGGGTGTTCAACACTATGTCGACCGTGTAAAAAAAAAAAAAAGACTCAAAAGTTTGAAAACTGTGTTTTATTAAGTTCTTATTGTGCCCAATATAATAATTTAGATTATTAAGATTCATAATTAAACTTTTTATAGGTTATTAAAAATACGCTTTCACCTCATTGGAAAAGGTTTATTATTCCTATTAAAATACTATGTAATGGTGATTATGACCGAACTTTGAAAATTATTTGCTTTGATTGGAATTCTTCTGGTGATCACAGCCTTATTGGAGAGTTTCATACTACTTTAAAAGGTCTCTTAGAACCTAATGCTACCTTCAAGTGCATAAATGGAAAGAAAAAGGTATTAGATATAAATTGTTAAAATTATTAATTGAGACTCATTTTTTTAAATTATATTATATTTGAATGAAGTATGTGATAATGAGTTCCGATTGTTTTTCATTATTTAAGTTGGTTAAATTTTTAACTAAGTGACATTTTAGTTCTAATTTTAAGCATTAAAATAATTTTTCTAGTAAATAAAATAATTTAATTGTTAATATCACACCAAATTTACTTTAAAGAGTCACTCTATTATATTACTCTTTGTTTCATGAAATAAATTAGTAATTTTATTCTAGGAAAAAAAGAAAGATTATACAGATTCTGGTGAAATATATGTGACATATGCCAATGTTGAGAAAACTTATTCTTTCTTAGAGTATATTCAAGGAGGAACAGAAATACATTGCACTGTGGCTATTGATTTTACTGGTGTTTTTTTTTTAAATATAACTTTGTCAAAAAATTTAAACTATATTATGACATATATAGTTTATAAAGAAGTGAAAACTAAATGATGTTTTATTTATCATGTGTCTCGGTCCTAATTGTTAATTTAATGTTCTTTACCATTTTAGGGTATTTTATGTAGTATTATTATTGGGGCCCATTAATTAACTATGATTCCTTGTTTGAGTTAGCTCAGTTTTAAAAGAACTATTTCTAGCATTCAAATTTTAAGCTAACCAAAAGAATAGCTAATTTTCATTATTTTTTTTTTTTTTTTTTATGAAATTTTCATTTCTGAATGCCTAAAAAGCACAAGATTGTTCTGAGTTCACAAATTAGAATAATTCTAGATAGTTAAATTGTTAAAAAGCTAATTATTAGCTAGGGATCAATTNAATAATTCTAGATAGTTAAATTGTTAAAAAGCTAATTATTAGCTAGGGATCAATTAGTATTAATCCCAACATGGATTACTATAAAAATAACTCATCAATTTAAGTACTTTAAAATTACAAGTATTTTTTATTTAATATTTTTCTACTTATGAATAGGGTCAAACGGACTCCCCTCACATCCAAAATCATTACACTTTATTAATAATTTAACCATGAATTCTTATGAACAAGCTATTTGGAGTATAGTTTCTATAATTGAAGATTACGACACAGATAAACAGTTTCCCGTACTTGGCTTTGGAGCTAAAATTCCCCCTTATGGACAGGTTTCTCATGAATTTTTTGTCAATATGAGTGTTGATAATCCACATTGTTTTAGTGTAAGAGGTAATTATAAACATGAAAAAGTTTATTTTGTCATATTTAAATGTGATGCTCAGAAGGCAAGCTGATTAACTTTACTTTTTTTAATAATAGCCAATATTAGCATGGTTGCATTAAAAAAAGTGGAGTTAATCAACTTGTTTTCCGAGTGCCTCAAATATTAATTATGATATTTGTTAAATAGGTGTACTGGATGCTTACCGCAATTGTATTAAATTAGTTCAATTGTATGGCCCCACAAATTTTGCTCCTGTAATTAACCATGTAACTAGAATTGCACAACATAATCAAGGGGGAAATGGCTACTTTATTTTACTCATACTAACTGATGGTGTCATAACTGACATGCAGGAAACAGTCCAAGTAATTATTTAGATTAATATTCCAGAGGTATAAAATTAGAGGTCAGAAATTTTATTGAATTTGCACCACTAAATTATTCATTGTCTAATATTAAATACCGAAAAATAAGTGTTAATATATTTTAGAGTTAAAAAATGTTATCACATTGGGGACGCCAGTATAGATTGAAATCTGAGAGTAATTAACATCATTATCATAAAACTAATCTTAATTTAAAATATATTTTAATGATGCAAGGTTTCTGTATCATAGATTTACCAGAACATTTTCAAAAGTTCCCCCTCCATGGGCAGACAAAGTTGAATAAAAAAATAAATTTTCAAAAGAAAGAAAAACATCTAAAGTATTTTTAATTTTTTGGTCTGTTTTAAAAATTTTCAATTCTTGAGGGTAATACCTTCAATTAGATATAATTTGTGATATTTTGACATATCATTAACTGAAATTGGTCCAGTGACAGTTGGTATTTATGCTAACAGCAAAAAAAAAAAAACAGTAAAATGAATATCTCATTTCACATCAAAGTTAAAAATATTTTATTTACTTTGTAGGCAATTGTAACAGCATCAAGATTACCAATTTCTATTATTATTGTGGGAATAGGTAATGCAGAGTTTGACTCAATGGAAGAATTAGATTCTGATAAAAAGATGTTAAAAACAGTTGATGGTGTTAAAGCTGAGCGTGACATTGTGCAGTTTGTGCCTTTCAATAAGTATTACAATCAGGATCCTAGTGTTGCTAATCTATACTTGGCTAAAGAAGTATTGGCTGAAGTTCCTAAACAGTTTTTGAGTTACATGAAGAGTAAGGGTATTATTCCAAAAAATCAATCTGCAAATGTGCCAAACATTGAAAATTTAAAAATTTAATGTGTGTGAATTTGATCAAATAAATTCAATTATTTTTATTATTTATTAAGCTAAAACTATATTAATCACTTAATGATTGCTGGTCGCTAAAGATATATATCAATGCTTGTTACCAAATAGTAAAATTCCAAATTATTGCTGCAAGCATCTATCAAATTTTTAAATGTTATTATATTTTTTTAAATCTAAATTTTGTGATACTTTGATATGATCAAAACTTATATTATAAATTTTGTAATTTTATTGCTAAGTTTATTTTTTTGTGTCAAGTTAATAATGTAATGCATTTTATTGTCTTGTTACCTAATGATTATGTTTAAAACTATTATAACTTATATTTTTAATTGCTTAGAAATTAATATAATTAATTATTGAATTTAGCCAAAATGTTCCGATATTGAAATCACATATTATTTATGATCAATTATTGTTTTAAATTTATATTCATATTGACACGCTATATTGTATGTATTGAGAATTTATATTTTATTCATTGGATATAATATCCTTTTATTTTTATTAAGTCATTTTATTGTATGTGTAATTAATTTAATAAAGTATTTTTAAAATTACTATTTACTTAATTCAAATGACCTTCTATAAATATGGCATATCTTCTATCTCTATATAATACAATTCTATAAATACATTAGAAATTTAAGTAATTTTAAAAGGTCTAATACATTAGTGCTTATTTGTTAATAGAAAAACATAAACTAACAATTATTCTAATCTTTTAGCAAGTGACTCCAGCATAATTTTAGCAATGAACATTTTAAAAATGGAAAATTAATTAATTAGGGACATACAACTACAGAAAACACCAACATTTTTATGTTGCATCATTATATATATCTTTAATCTGAAAAAATACATCATAGTGCTTTTTAGTGTCATTGTTGATATTTTCAAAAGTTTGTAGAACATTCGAAATAATTGTGTGGTAACGATTATGTTCGTCAATTTGGCAACACTGCTATTTTAACAAATATTTACATAATCATATCTGAAACGGGTTTGTGGTACAAGTAATTTTTATGGATTTAGGAATTCTTTGTAATCATCCGCTTAGGGTTAGTCTACTGTGATTTAAAAGAAAAGCATAAACTAACAATTATTTTATTCTCTTAGCTAGTGATTTGTAGTGTATCAAAAATGTTAATATCACTTGTAAAATCTTCTACAGAATTATATTCCACTATTTTTTCCAATTTTAACTAAATATTTTGAAACTAGCTTTTCTAATATAAGAAAATGTTGTTTTACACTGTGCTTATAAAATAAACTATCTATTCAATTAATATTACTAATTAATTAATATTAGACATTTTTAGACCTTTGTAAATTACAGAACACATCTTGTATTACATAATAAGGCTTTGTAGTATACTTGAAAAAATGAATATTTTATATAGGTAATAATTTTTATTTATTTTGTTTGTATAATTTTAATTTTTTTATTAATTTAAAGATTTTATTAAAAATTTTAATTGTTGCATATTAAGAACTAACATGCTATAAACACATGAAATTTAAATTTTGTTTTATTTAAATATTTTAGAAATTATTTTAAAAAAAAATTCTTGTATAATAAGAATAGTTTTTAAATAAACTATTATAAAATTAGTTATAAGTCATGTATCGCGGAGTAGATGAAAATTTAGCATATGATTTAATAACTTTATTTACAGCTTCTAAGAAATCCTTTTCAGTAGCAACCTTTCTACGTGCTCTAATGGCAAACATTCCAGCTTCAGTACAAACTGATCTAATTTCAGCACCTAACATAATTATATATAAAATGATACTGAAAGATTAAAATTGAACAATTATTTGTGATTAGTACCTGTACTATTAGGACAAAGCCTAGCAAGTAATTCAAAACGAATATCACGTTCCACACTCATAGCTCTAGCATGAATATTAAAAATATGGGTTCGGCCTTCTAAATCTGGTAATCCAAATTCAACTTTTCTATCTAAACGTCCTGGTCTCATTAAAGCTGGATCTAGTGTGTCAGGTCTATTTGTAGCCATCAATACTTTAATGTTTCCTCTAGGGTCAAAACCATCCAATTGATTAATAAGTTCCAACATAGTTCGTTGCACTTCATTATCACCACCAGCTCCATCATCAAAACGAGCACCACCAATTGCATCAATTTCATCAAAAAATATTAAACAAGCTTTTTTACTCCGAGCCATTTCAAAAAGTTCACGCACCATACGTGCACCCTAAATTTAAATAAATTCAAATTATTAATAAGAGCCTTCCTATAGAGACAAAAGTCAATATAATTTAGGAGAGAAACTAGTAAATTTCAACATATTTTTTGTAAAAAACTATAATGTTTAATATTACACTTATTACAAATGTATTTATTTAATATTAAAAGCTTTCAAAAATTATAATACATAAGAAACTTTTAAATAATAGTATTTATAAGTATTAGTGAACTTTAGTTAATCTACTTTTGAATCCTATTCATTTTTAAGAAAATTTTATTTTGAGTATTTTTACTTTTACTAATTGTTTACTTATTAATGTAATTTACCTCTCCAACATATTTTTGTACAAGTTCAGAACCAATAACACGAATAAAACACGCATCTGTTCGATTAGCCACAGCTCTTGCACATAGGGTCTTACCAGTTCCAGGTGGCCCAAATAATAATACTCCTTTTGGAGGTTCAATCCCCAAATTGACAAATTTTTCAGGCTATTAAATTTAAAAATAAATATTATAAAAATCTATTTAGGAGAAAAAAATTTACACTAACATGTAATAAAGGAGTTTCTACAACTTCTCGTAATTTATCAATTTGCTCTTTACAACCACCAACATCAGAATAAGTGACATCAGGCTTTTCTTCTACTTGCATCATTGTAACAGTTGGATCAATTTTTGGTGGTAAAGGAATGTGTATTTGATATTTATTACGATCCACACTAAAAAAAAATTAACAGCAAAAATTATGTTACTTTCACTAAAAAAAATATTGTACTAAATTTATTCAATAAAATTGTTTATTATTGAAAAAAATATTTCTATTTTAGAAAAAAAACATATTTTTACCCAACACGCATTCCTTCTTCAATATCAGTTGGAGCTACAGAATCAGCAAGATCAACAACAAACTTTGCAAATTGTTTCACATTAATGATATATTTAGGATCATCTGAATCAGCGTTTATAATTTTTGTACACCTAGCCACCTAAAATAAAATTTGATTAAGGTACCATAATTATAAACATGGATAACAACTTAAATAATTTCGTTTTTTAGCAAATTTTCTTATATCTTGTAAATTATTTTATCTATATCTAACTTTTTTTTAGTATGTTGAAAAAAATAATTACAGAAAACAAAAATATTATGAGATCATCTTTGAAACTTTAATTAAACTTAAAATTTGACTTTAAAATATATAAATTTGGTTAAGGTTTTTAAAGTAATTTTATAATACTTTTGATTTCTAAAATCACTAACCTTACAAATTTTTGAAAAAAAATTTATTATAGGCGAACTAACTAGATATGGTAAAAATGCTCAAAAAACTAAAATCATTTTCAGTCCTATCCTTGATTATTAAAAAGAAATATCGGAAATTTTACAACCTCAATAAATAATTATT
>NW_026099572.1:14283627-14467016 GCF_025091365.1 Daktulosphaira vitifoliae | reverse complement strand
AACTAAAATCATTTTCAGTCCTATCCTTGATTATTAAAAAGAAATATCGGAAATTTTACAACCTCAATAAATAATTATTCAAAATAACTAAATTAAATATAAAACAGCCAATCTACCAAATGTATTCAATCTAATTATATTAAAAGGGTACTTTTAATTGCATTCTTACACATTCTCATTAATTTACCTATTTGAATGAATTATTTTTTATCTTTTAATGTATTTTAAGAGACCATTNTATTTGAATGAATTATTTTTTATCTTTTAATGTATTTTAAGAGACCATTAATAATTTGGTGAAAGGAGATTTTTAAATTAAATATTTTAAAATATTTAATATTTTTATATTAAATTTATTAACAATTTTTTAATACTTATTTTCAATTCAATTTAAATTTAAATAAGCTCTAATATAACAAAAAAATGATAGGTTATACTAAAACTATAAAACTAATCCATAAAATAGTAACATAGAAACTATTTAAAAACATCAAATAAAACAAATGTTTAAATGGTAATAAGTCAAAAATTTTTCATGCAAAAATTAAAAACTGAAAATAAATTGAAAACCATTTTTTAATAATTTAAGTAATTCATTAATAATTACTTGTAATGGCTGTTCATTTTGAAGAGTTTGTTTATCAGCAGTTAAATCCCAAAAAGCTGGTGGAGCTAAACCGGTATCAGATTCTTTAATTCCTGATAACTCATTAATACGCTTAATAATATTTTGTATATCATCTTCAACAGCCTTTACATTGATTGTCCATTGACCTTGACCCTATAAGAATATATAAATTAAATCCATAGAAAATAAATTTATTATTTATAACAATATTTCTAGATACATATTCTTCATATAAAAATTTAATGCAATACAAATAAAACTTACATATGTTTTCAACAATGCAATGTCCTCTTCGTCAAGGGCTAAAATATATTTTTGAGTTAATCGATAATTTTTTAAATGATAATATTAAAATTGTATCCCTTTTGATTTCATTTTACAATAATACGTATTTTATTTATATATATTTTATTACATATTTTATATATATGTTATTCATATTTTACAAAAATATGGAATAACATTTCAAATACTTTTGAAATTATATAAATGTAAATATAATTTTTTAGATATAATATTAAAAAAATTATAGTTCAACAGTGTTAAATTGGACACAGTATATAAATAGAAATTATCATGGGTAAAATTTGGTCAAAATGATAATTATTAAGTTAGACGATAAGGATACATTTTTAATGAATACAGTTTTAACTTAATAATAATAATTTTTAAATAGTTAAAATACGTATGTAAAGGAAAATTACACTTTATTTCTTTTTCTTCCTTCTCTGGTTCATCTTTCTTCACTTTACGCATTTCATCGCCTAAATAATCTGGCATTTTGAAATAAAACAATAGGTATTATTCAATAATATTTTATATATAATTTAATTTAACTTGAATTAATATATCTTAAGTAGTTCACAAAAGATTTTTCTGTTCTTACTCTATTTATGAGCTAAACAATTCATTCATAGTTAACTATTTTAGAATATATGATAATGATAAAGCGATTTTCTTTTAAAACTTGATACTGTTTTTTTACTAAATCATCTTAACAATAATTATAGGTTATATTTGATAAACAATATTGTATATACTAACGCTCTCTTCATATGTGTATTAGAACTAGACAAGTAATGATAAAATATAATTAAAAAGGTGATTCTTTCACCTTTTTTCTTTATAAAAATGTTTTTGTTAATTAATTTATTTTACTGTAAACGATCATAAACATTATTTGATATAAAATGCCGTATCCACTGATTGAAATTATTAATATTTTCATTAAAACTCCACCCGAACACCATACCAAGTAAATGGTATTTTACTTTTAATCATTTTATGTGTTGTGATTTTATATCTACCATAGTTTATTTTGCAATCATATAACGGTACTTATGTAACTATGTAAGCAATAAAGATTGTTTGGGTGAAGTGCGAAAGATATACAATAATATGTTATGATCTTGCATGTTAATTACTTAAAATAACTACGAGATTTTTATATTTTAATTTTATGTTAATATTCAAAGTAATTAAGATTTACTTTCTGAAAATATGAATGTAGTGCGATATTCATGAAATTATTCTAGCGGTTTATTGGAATGCTTCGATTTTTAAGCAGAAAGCGGGGTCGAAATGATCCCAAAGCTCGCAACATCAAAGCTGGAGCTGAACGTTTAAATCCGCCAAATAAACATTGTATGCAATGTAGAGTAATGCTTTTAGATGGAACAGATTTATGTATAGAACTGTCGGTATGTGTCCATATGAAATTGAAGCAAAAATAATTATTTTAATTAGTATTTACTTATTTTTTAAATGATCAAATATCAATTAAAATTTTCATTTATTTTATATTTTATATTACTTATAATTTTTTTTATTACCTTTGTGTCTATTAAATGTAAGTAGTAAGTATAATATTAAAATTAACACAAGTTAGAAGGCTAAGTTCCTTAAATTGATAATAACAGAGAATAATTTTTTGAGCTATCTTTAAATTTGTATTTTCTTTTTAATCTCTAAATTCTATAAAAAAATTTATCTATGAATATAAATATAAATTTATAATATTTTATATTATAATTATTATAGATTATTTATATTATTATAATAAATCAAAATTTAAATGGTATAATCACAATATTTACTGTTATATTATAGTACTTGATGTTGTTGATTATTTTAAAATATATTTTTTTAATTTTTATACTATTTCAGAAAAAAGCAGTAGGCAGTGACTTATATGAACAAGTTTTCTATTCATTAGATTTAATTGAAAAAGATTACTTTGGACTACAATTTACTGATGCCAATCATGTTCAGGTAGCAATAAACAAATTATTCAAAAAATTTTTATATAATAAGAGATTTTGTACAAAATTAATTGTAAAAAATATCTATATATTTTCTTCTTTTTCCTTGCCTTAATCCCAACTACTTGGGGTCAGCCACCCTTATCCTAAACTACCACATGTCACGATCTCCTACATCAGCTGTCCTCATATCATAATCTCTCCATCTCTTTTTTGGTTTTCCTCTACCTCTTATTTCAACGTTAATTTCTATAACTATTCTTACAGCTTTCGATTCTTCTCTTCTCATAACATGACCAAACTATCTAAGTTTATTTTTTCTCATCTTATCCGTGATTGATACTAAACCTATACTCCCTCTTATATGTTCATTCCTTATCCTATATTTTCTAGCCATTCCACTCATCTATCTAATCATTTACATTTCTGTTACACTCACTCATTCTCTGCTCTACTTTCTTGTCTACTGCCCAACACTCTAAACCAAAAATCATAGCGGGTCTCACTACAGTCTTATAAAATTTACCATTCAGCCTCATTGGAATTCTTTTATCACATAACACACCAGACGCTTCTCTCCACTTTATTGACCCACACATAATTCTATTTTTTACATCCACATCAATATTACTATTTTTTTGCACAACTGATCCTAATACTTAAACCTTTCCACCTCTCCTATCACGTCTTCGTCTTTTGTCACTGATCTCCTCATTTCACCTACATTTTGTAGAAAAAATATCTATATATATGTATATATATATTTTTTTTTGAAAAATGTTAGGTGAGGTAAACTAAATTTAGTTTAGTTGGTTTTTTCTAATGAAAGTTAAATGCAGTTATTGCCTTTTATACTAGAAAATTATTATTATTTTGTGCCTTGTAATAAAAATTTCTAAATTAATTAATCCGAATAAGAGTACACAGATAAAGGCATGGATTAATACTTGTGTTAACCATCAACTGATGCATTCACTGCACTATACAACTCTTCTATATTATTAAAATACTACAATCATCGTTTTCAAAATGAAAATTTTTTTATTTTATTTATTATTATTTATTTAATATTATCTATGGTTTTGTAGCATTGGCTCGATCCAACAAAAGCAATCAAAAAACAAGTTAGAAGTATGTATATGTTTTTTTTATATAGTACTGAAGTTTCATATTTGTGATGTTACCTTTTTTAATATAAAAAAAAATTTTAGTTGGACCACCCTACACATTTCGCCTTAGAGTCAAATTTTATTCTTCAGAACCCAACATGTTACGTGAAGAGCTCACCAGATATCAGTTTTTTCTACAACTTAAATTAGACATACTTGAAGGTCGTTTAGAATGTCCTCAAAATACATGCATTGAATTGGCTGCTTTAGCTTTACAATGTAAGTAATTTGATTTGTTAAATACTTAACTTCATTTTTCTCTATTATTAATTATTCTTATAATATAATTACAGCTGAACTTGGAGATTATGATGAAGAGTGTCATACTCCCGCAGTTATTTCAGAGTTTAGATTTGTGCCAAATCAAACCGAAGATATGGAAATACAAATTGTAGATGAGTTTAAAAAATGTAAAGGGTTAACACCAGCTCAAGCAGAAACCAGTTATTTAAATAAAGTTAAATGGTTAGAAATGTATGGAGTAGATAATCATATTGTGCTAGTATGTATTACTGCAATATTATAGTAGTAAATATAATAGTATGTATTTACAATGAGTATTCATATATTATTATGGGTGTACTTACAGAATAATATAGGTGATGTTTTCCTTGTTACAAAAATAATTATAATAGAGCTATGTTAATAATAAACCCAGCACAGTGGGGACGTGACATAGTTGGGTCTAATATAGATGATATCTGACAGTGATTAAAATCACTATCATAAAAATTGCTTCAATGCAAATCTGTAGATAGTCTTTAATTTAAAAAAATTGGTTGATTATTCTAAAAACAAAATTAACTTGTATTTCTATCATTATTCCTAATTAGTAGTTGCATTATAAGTATAATTTATGAATAAATATCTATTAAAGCAATTCAACGTAGAATGAAATTGATGTTTAATAATTTAGTATTGTAATTTTTTCAGAGAATTTATAAAAAATTATAAAGTAGTTGTTACTTTTATAGCATACGTGTATAAAAATTGCAGGGTTTGACACAGAACATTTTAGATAATAATTTGTTTGTTAATTATGAATAAATGGTATACAAAAAATTTTCATCAGAGTAAAAAATATACTTTTATTATTCAATTTTTCGTGTTAATTTCAAATCAGCAATTATATGTTTTCCATTACCAATCACTTTTGATATTATTACTAATTTGTTACAAACTATAGGATATAACTATAAGGAAAATAGTTCTGAATATTTCAATTATATTATATATTTGAACACCAAGAGTTACATAGAAATTATTAATATTTCTTTTGAAATGATTTATTATGATAAAAAAATGATTAAAAACACAAAACAATTGTTTTTAAATTATTACAGATTTTTATTTTTAATATGTTTTAAATAATTAGTGCAAAATATTGTTTTTAACCAATTTTTTTGGTCTTATAATAAAAAAAAGTTGAATTTGTTACCATAACTTTTAGCTCAACTTCAAGATTGAAATTGATGTCTGTTTTCACTGTGAAGACAAAATAAAGTCCGAAATTTTTTTTTTCCATAATAAAGTATATTACATTAGCTTTAATTTAAGATATATATAAAAGTGTCAGACTTTCCGAAACACTTTCAAAAGTTAATTTTTTGTGGAAAAGTTGTCATCTTAAATCTTCCCCTGTGGGCAAGTTAAGGGTTAGATTTATAAAAAAATATATATAGAATGATAAGTAAAGACATCAAGCATCTATTAAAAAAAATTATATTGATTCGTACATTTTTAAAAAAGTTATGGCAATTTTAAGTAAAAAAATTGAAAAAATTTGCGATTTCTAAATTTGTAATTTTTTTAAAGATTTCCGCCATGAAAATTTTTCAATTTTTGAGGGTAATATCTTTGGCTAGATACGATTTGTAATCTTTTGACGTATCATTGAAAGAAATCAGTTTATTGAGAGCTGAGAAAAAGTGGTAACAGACACACAAAAAAAAAGAACGCATAGTAAAATTAATACCTTCTTAGCTTCACATTGAAGCCGTTTAACCAATTAAAATTTGTTGTTAAATTTTTAACTTTTAAATTATCAAAATCAGTTTTATTGTGGTTCCAACTCTTAAAATATGAAATAGAAGCTCAGATCTAAGTAAGCTTTGCGTAGCTGTGACTACACCATAAACTCCTGAAATCTTTCAGTCTAATGCATTAGCAATAAGTTCCATTTTGTATGACACATTCTCTCAGTAGTAATGACTTCTAGAGTAATATATGTATAATTATAATTATTATTATGTATGAAAATAAAGATTCATTTCTTACCAAATATCCAATAAATTATTTAAATATAACATTAAATTGAAAATTTCTATATTAAATTAATTTGTATAAAAATGAATATTATTTCAATATTCATATTTTATGAATTCTTTAAAGAATGAAAATGTGCATACTTTATTAAACATTCCCTTTAATAATGTATGCAATGTTATTGTTGAATTTTTTTTTGAAAACTAGAGCTTGGTAAATAGATATTCAAAAAAAGCTTTTTTCCTTGTTTAGTTATTTGTGGAGATTAAAGCAAAAGTACCATATGTTAGCTTTAATCCCAATATAAGTAATAAGTTGAAAGTTATAAATGTAATCAAAATATTACCATTTGCCTAGAATTGCGAAACAAATTATTTTTAATTTTTAACATCAGCAGCATTGTTAATAAATATATATTTAAAAAATTTTAGGGCAAAGATGGTTGTGAATATGCTCTTGGTCTAACACCAACTGGTATATTAGTATTTGAAGGCTTGCAAAAAATTGGGTTGTTTTTTTGGTAAGAGTTATCTAATTTTACTCTGTTATAACTAGCACTATGCATTTTATGTCCTAAATAAGTATAAAATATGAATGTATTTATTAACTGTGTGAAAGATAGAACAAAAGTAATGCAAGTCAATTTTTTAGTAAAATGAGTTTTACATTTTATAAAACATTACATTTTTAAAATCTACATTTATATAAATCCTCATGGTATATATTATATTTATTATATTATAATATTATAATATAATATATTCTAAAAGACTTTTCTAAAAATTATTAAAATTGACTTACACCAATATCGTTCTAACCCTAAAATTAAATAAGGGAAAATATACTTTAAAATATTAAAATATGGAAAATAATATTTTTTTATACAATTTATGGTTTAAAAAATTATATTTCAAAATATTTAAGTAAAAATAAGCATATTATTGATAATTATTTGATAACGAATGAGTCATATTTATATAATATACCAATAGATTTGGTGTGAAATTTCTTATATTAACATATAAATCAAAAATTGTTTTATTTCTTATTATTGATATATAATAAAAAATATGTTTTTAATATAGTATATAGAGGCCATAAATATTTATAAAAAAAATTCAGCAAAATGTTTATTCCATCTAAAGTTATAAGAGTTGTTAGTTAAGTCTGGTCAATCTGTATAGTTTATGCAATAATTAAAATTTCCTAAATATGGATCATTTACTTTTTTTAAAAGATAAAAATTTACAATGAATTCTTATTCTTATTATAATAATAATATATCATAAAAATAACATTTTTTTTTTTTATTAATATTGTTTTTTTACTTTAGGCCAAAAATTGGTAAACTAGACTTTAAGAAAAAGAAATTAACATTAGTTGTTGTAGAAGATGATGATCAAGGGCGAGAACAAGAACATACATTTGTATTTAGATTACATAATGAAAAAGCATGCAAACATTTATGGAAATGTGCTGTTGAACATCATGCATTTTTCAGACTAAGAGCCCCCGTTAAAGGTCCATCAGCAAGGCAAAACTTTTTTAGAATGGGATCGAGATTTAGATATAGGTAAATTAAAAATAAACAACAAAATTAAAAAATTAACTATTTTATGATCTAGTAAAATATATTATTGTCTATAAGTTTACAATATTTAAAAAAGCTGTATCAATTTTAATAATAATTTTTTTTTAGTGGCAAGACAGAATTTCAAACCACTCAGTTAAATAGAGCTAGGAGAACAGTTCAGTTTGAAAGACGTCCAAGTCAAAGATATGCAAGAAGGCAATCGCATGTCTTAAGAGAACGTCAAAAGTAATTTTATTGCATTTTTTATTTATTTATAAATTATATTACTAAAAATCCATACAATCCTAACCAATTTAATTTTATGTCTGGAAAGTTAACAGTGTAGTCATTTTTTTTGTGTAAGGTGAAGTTTAAGTGGTATGTTGAGTTGTATAATAGACTAGGAACAAAAGAAGTTAATAGTCTTGCTAAAGTAAGAGAAAAACAGTGTAAAGATTACCACAATGTAAGGTGTAAAACACTGATGATTAAAGGATGCTAACAAGTGATGATGTTTTGAAATAAGGTGGAAACAGTATTTTGAAAATATATTGCTTGTGTTGGATCGAGCCAATGCTACAAAACCATAGATAATATTAAATAAATAATAATAAATAAAATAAAAAAATTTTCATTTTGAAAACGATGATTGTAGTATTTTAATAATATAGAAGAGTTGTATAGTGCAGTGAATGCATCAGTTGATGGTTAACACAAGTATTAATCCATGCCTTTATCTGTGTACTCTTATTCGGATTAATTAATTTAGAAATTTTTATTACAAGGCACAAAATAATAATAATTTTCTAGTATAAAAGGCAATAACTGCATTTAACTTTCATTAGAAAAAACCAACTAAACTAAATTTAGTTTACCTCACCTAACATTTTTCAAAAAAAAATATATATATACATATATATAGATATTTTTTCTACAAAATGTAGGTGAAATGAGGAGATCAGTGACAAAAGACGAAGACGTGATAGGAGAGGTGGAAAGGTTTAAGTATTAGGATCAGTTGTGCAAAAAAATAGTAATATTGATGTGGATGTAAAAAATAGAATTATGTGTGGGTCAATAAAGTGGAGAGAAGCGTCTGGTGTGTTATGTGATAAAAGAATTCCAATGAGGCTGAATGGTAAATTTTATAAGACTGTAGTGAGACCCGCTATGATTTTTGGTTTAGAGTGTTGGGCAGTAGACAAGAAAGTAGAGCAGAGAATGAGTGAGTGTAACAGAAATGTAAATGATTAGATAGATGAGTGGAATGGCTAGAAAATATAGGATAAGGAATGAACATATAAGAGGGAGTATAGGTTTAGTATCAATCACGGATAAGATGAGAAAAAATAAACTTAGATAGTTTGGTCATGTTATGAGAAGAGAAGAATCGAAAGCTGTAAGAATAGTTATAGAAATTAACGTTGAAATAAGAGGTAGAGGAAAACCAAAAAAGAGATGGAGAGATTATGATATGAGGACAGCTGATGTAGGAGATCGTGACATGTGGTAGTTTAGGATAAGGGTGGCTGACCCCAAGTAGTTGGGATTAAGGCAAGGAAAAAGAAGAAGATATTATTAAAAATCAGGTGTATATTACTTACCTTGAACACATTAAAATATATATAATTCAATATTCTACTTAGGGATAAAACTGAAAAACCTAAAACACATGAAGATAAAAATGAAAAAATCAACATAATGGATAAGCCACCAACACCAATTTTGGATCCTAAGGATATACAAATTGAACCAACATCGTTAACATCAAATACGTCAGGTAATTTTTTATAACTAATTTTTTCTTGTTCTTCTAAATTTGTTGGTCATGTCTGGTATGCATACGTTATGATACGTATTTTTATTACTTTGTATAGTCTCATTTTTTATTTCTTTGATAGTAACTTTGAGCTTAGGAACTTTGACAGTGCTTAGACTCTTGTTGCCTGCTACAATACGTTTCTTAATCTCTTTGTGATTGTTATTTTTGCTGTTTAGTTCTGTACTTAGTTACTTTTTTTTTCACGGTCGACATATTGTTGGACGCCCTGGAACTACTGTGAGGTATTGCTTCAGGGCGACTTAAGTCGCGATAAAACTCATATCGCCGTGTTGTGACTCAGCCCGAAATTAATCAAGAACTGAGTCACAACATGAAGTGCCTTCCCGGTTATCCGGATCCCAGAGTGGGATGCGTTGCCTAGGTCACACCACGTGGTGGTGCTGGTAGGACTTCGCTATGGGTTAGGTTATGAAAAAAATCGCACAAACAAGCAGACACAAAATACGGAAACGAAATGACCTGGTTTTCTCAAGCCTCTTTCGTTTTGCTAGGGCAGTCCTTTGCCAGGTGAGCCGTCCCTTTGCAAGCGAAGCATGCGCCAGATCGGTCTGATACCTTACAGGCACCTGAACATGGCCTCGCTCCAGGCACCTAAAACAGCGCAGTCCCTTGTCCTCTAAGACACTCACCCTACACGACGACCAGCCCACACGCAAACGGTGCCAACCGTGTGTACCGGCCTTTTCCACTACCAAACAACCGGATCACCGCTGAGCTGGTCGCTGTAGAAAGGATAGAGGTCAACGCCCCATGGACATCCTCTTCCCCTATCCATTCCTCCACGTCTAGTAGCATAAATATGCACGTTATCATGGGACGGTAGACGCGCATATCCATGCTACCACAGACCCTACTACAGTCTGGAGCGGCGGGCCCGAAATGCACGCAGCCTCCACTGTCCCTGATTCTGGAGCAGGCTCCTCTCCCACCCGTTTACCAACCTTCACGGTGGACAGCGGGTTGACGGGTGGCGTACTCACGCCAGGTGTCGTCGGCACGGCAGCCCCAGTGCCTGGGACGTAGTCGCTGCCGTAACCTCTGGAGCTTCGTCTGCGCCGACGATTCGACGATCGGCACATTCTCCTGCAGGGTATGGGTCTGCTCAAAGTCGTTCATGGAGCGAATGTTCCTGATCAAATCTCTCACAGCTGATTTCACATGGTCGTGCGGGGCACGACGAGAACGACGTTCTCGAGTCGTTGCGCCTACCTGCACGCCAGAGCGAGACCGTCTATGAGAACAGAAGAGGTCCGCAGCCGCGATTGCCCCGCATTTCCTTTTTTTAAACCCTGGCGCTTTGCCAGGAGTT
The DNA here is from genome assembly GCF_025091365.1 of Daktulosphaira vitifoliae. NCBI lineage: Eukaryota > Metazoa > Arthropoda > Insecta > Hemiptera > Phylloxeridae > Daktulosphaira > Daktulosphaira vitifoliae. The sequence continues at coordinate 14,455,968 of NW_026099572.1, read as the reverse complement.
TCTACAGTTGAGATAGGTACACCTAGAGGGGTATCGTAGTACTATCCACCGTCGGGGACACCATGCAAAGACTCGTCCTCACCCATGCCGAGAAGACTGGCGGTATCCGACGCGTTCAGCGTTCCTTCGTCAGGCGTTTTTCCACCATTCTCGGCTAGCCAGCTGGCATAATCAAATGCCTCGACTGCGTTCCTTAAACCCATACCTATGGCTACAAGAGTCCAACTGTTTCCAAATTGATGGACTACTTATTTCGCGGCTAACCTGCATATCTGCAGGCCGTTCCTCTATCCGCAACCTGAGGACACGCTTAATAACCCGAGCTAGGGAAACAGCGCTCGTGCCGACGTTTTGTTGCCCTGTAGAGCCCGATCCAACTAACACTGTAGTGCAGGGATGTACATAGATACTAAAATATGTACTTTTTCAAATTTCTACTCCCGTGTATTCCTTATATGGAATCTTTGAAGTTGTTCTCTTGTTATACATGTATACTTAGTTTTGTCATTTATTTCAAATCACATTGTCCTAGCACTTTGTATTGATTCTTCTGTTGCTAGTTTTATGTCTCCCTTAGTTTCTCAAATTACTACGATGTTATCAGCATACGCTAAGATTCATACAGATTTTCCGATCTCTATTCCTTTTTTGTATACTTCGAACTACCACTTCCAGTGCAATGCTAAAAAGTGTAGAACAGAGTGAATGTCTTCTAGTATAACTTTGCTTTAGTCAAACTAACACAGCCACCAGGGTTTGACGGCCAGTTATAGAAAGTGTACCGGAAATTTTGTGAAAAATGAGGCACGGTAAGGGATTAAAACCTGCACCCAAGGCATCATAGGGATAAACCTTGCCACTAGGCCACCTTGTGCTTGTGATTCATATCCCGACACATTTTCATTTAGGTTGATAATATGATGTGCGGCTAAAGGAAACACGGTGCCGTGTCAAAACTATGGTTTTGAATTCTTCAGAATATGTTTAAAAAAAAAAAAGTTATTGTTGGTAATATTTATAAAATTACTTCATGACATTGTATTTTTAGTTATTATAATTTCAATAGTTGACTTTAATTGTAAATAGTATAATAAAATATAATTTTTTTATATACGTGGAAAATCAAACTAATTTTTAATTTTTATTCTTTGATGTGTAGTTGAGAAGTTATTAATTTGATTGTGCCTCTTTTTCTTTTTTTGTGTTTGTATATTACACTGATGAACTTCTACCGGACCGATTTTGATTAATGTTACATCAAAAGGTCAAAAAATATATAGTTGGGACTATCATTTTGAAAAATTCTCATAATTGTTTGTAATGAAAAAAAATGACTCAAATATTGAGTTGTTATAAAGTAGTTAATGTTAATATTTTTAGTTTTCATTTTACGATAGCGATTTTAATCACCATGAGATATTAATCTAAAATATATTTCAACTCTACTTTACTGTAATTTACTTTTGATGTATTATAAACAATAACTTTTCTTTTTACTAATACTCTGAAAATAATATTAACGTAAAATTTTGACGGAAATTGAATATTTTATACATTATTCATTTATTAATTATACTAAATATTGTTGCAGATGTTGTTGAGGATAGATTTGATTCATTACTTAAATGTTTGAATAAAGATACACCATTGATAAACAATAATAAAAACGAATCAAATTCAGCAATCTCTAGTTTAAGTAGTAAAACTGATGGTCAGTATTAAAAAATATTAATTAGTGCACTATTGATTAAATATTTTTCTTTTTCAGATGAAGATCAAATTAATTTGTCTCCATTGCCTAATAACAAAAATACTACATTTAATACTACTCCTAGACCAATACCTAAAGAACACCTGAAATGTAATATTTTAAAAGGTATTTGTTAACTATTATTAAACACTCGTACATATTTAAGTATTAATCAATTTAATTATCAAATTATATATTTTTAATTGAAAACCATCTTACTATTTTTATTACACTATACAGTTTAACAAATCCTATTAGATAGAAACTTTTTTTAAATAAAAGGCATCTATGGTCCCAGTTTCTTTTTAGCTTCGATGCGAAGCTGAGAAGGTATTAATTTTACTATGAAGTGGTTTTTTTTTTGTATGGATTAGTAAATTTCTTTTTTATATAGATGCTTGATGTTTTTACTTATCATTTGGTATATTTTTTTTTTGGAAATCTGACCCTTTATCTGCCCACAGGGGGGGGAAATAATATGACTACTTTTTCACATAAAATTAACTTTTTCAACTTGACTTTTGAAAATGTTCTGACAATAAATAAAAGTCTGACACTTTTATATATATCTTAAATTAAAGATAATGTAATATATTTTATTATGAAAAAAAAAAATTTGACCTCTGGACTTGTCTTTGTGGTGAAAATGGCTACCGAATGCTATTTTTGTATGAAAATTCTCGATATTATTTTTTACATTTTTAACTTTATTATGCTATAACTTTTTGAAAAATATATGGATCAATACAATTTTTTTATGAGAAATAATATTTATATACTTTTTTAATTTGACATATTTCTTTTTAAATCGAACCATTTCCTTTAGTACAGGGCGGATTCAAAACATAAAAATGCATATAGAAAGTAAAACTTTTTTAACTTGACTTTTGAAAATGTTCCGAAAAGTCTGACACTTTTATATATATCTTAAATTAAAGATAATATAATATACTTTATTATGAAAAAAAAAAATTTGATCTCTGGACTTGTCTTCGTAGTGAAAATGGCTACCAAATGCTATTTTCGTGTGAAAATTCTTGATTTTATTTTTTACATTTTTAACTTTATAATACTATAACTTATTGAAAAGTGTATGGATCAACACAATTTTTTTATGAGAAATAATATTTTTTAATAATTAATTTTTTAATAATTTAAATATAATAAAATAATTAAAATAATATTTTTTAAAAAATTAATAATAATTTTTAATAATCATTCGACATACTTTATCTTAATCAGAGTATTAATAAGGAACTAGCAGATCATGTATCTTTTGGAATAATTCACCAATTTTTTAAAATTAAACACTATCTAAAGATTTGCATGGAAGCGTTTTTTTTTTATAATGTGATTTTAATCACTGTCATATATCATTATACTTGATACAACTATGCCACGTCAGCACTGTGCCGCGACCCCCCTGTACTGGGTTTTTTTTATATAATTAAAAGTAAGCTCTTTTGAACGAAAACCTCTTAATAAAAAAAAGTTAATTTTGTAGTATTTCTATTGGAAAAAGGTTTCACTGTAGTACTAAAAAATTATGTAATTGCTTACTAATTTAAAGAGAACATATGTTTTCAATAAAACATTTTCAATTTTTGTTTTTCAGCAAAAGTTGAAGAAGAAATGAAAAAATCGCCATTGTCAATGTTTGACCCACTATCTACTAATAAAGTTACCAATTTAGAAGATTCAAATATACTACAAAACGGGTATTAAAGTCATTTTTAAAAGTTTTCCATAAAATATTTGCTATTACATTTCTAAAAAATAATAATAATAATAGTAATAATATTAAAGTGTTTTAATTTACTATTTTTGATTTCAGAGATTCAAAATTATCTAACTGTGGAAAAGAGCAAGCAACTTTTGTTTCTGTTGTAAGTTAACATTAATTTATTTTTAGTTAGATTACTTTATTGTAGTATATGATAAAAGTATTTTATTATGTAGTATAAATTAGATTTTGTGATTTATATATGTAGTTTAAAAATATGTTTTGTGCTTATGCTTGGTATGATTATAAAGGGCGGTGACAAATTGACTCTATCTCTTAATGGTGGTATTGCACAATTAGAAGAACTTAAATTGTCAATCGAAGAACCCAATTTAACTGAAACAACAGTGTTCAATGACGATCGTAAGACATGTACTACCCCAGTTACAGTTACTCATTTTTCTTTTGGAGAATATGGTAAATTAGAACAACGAATTATTTCTCCTGAAAAAAGTCCTACAGATAATTCAACTAACTTCTCATCATTGCCATTTAATGCAGCTTCTCCAACCAGCCCTAGAAATCCATTTTCTGCTAATCCCTTTACAGGCGAATCTTCATCATCAACCACTAATCCATTTTTGACTTCACCATCTAATCCATTTTCCGATAATGTTAAAAAAAATACTGGTATTAGTAATGGTATTGTTGTAACAGTTCTTGATTCAAGTTCAGGTACAAGTGGCAAAACAAATATAGAAACAAAAACAACTCAGTCAAAACAGGTAGATTTTGTTTTTATTTTTTATACAATGTTAAATGTTGCTACAAAATAGTACATCGAGTATTTAAAAATATTTAATTGCTATGTTTTGCTTTGGTAGTACAATTGATTATATAAAATAAATAGTATCAATTTCAAGAATTCTAAGTGTAAAATTTTAATAATATATAAATGTATTATTTAAATTACCAATCTAAAAAAACTATATATATATATATATATGTACAGGATTATCGGTTTATCAAAAACTATTCAATTATTTACTGACTAATGAAATAATAGGGAAAAAAATTAATTGTTATAGTTATGTATATTTCTTGATTTATTAGGTATAAATTACTATTTAGAATCATCCCTTATAACTTATATGTTTCATGTTTATTTTTTCAAATTAACTATTTCATTTAATAGATGATATAATTTAGAAAATGACTAGTTGGTAATAACTTTTGGACTTGTACTTTGGAACTTATTCTTATTTTTACGTCTAGACAGAGGAAGGGCACGGGCGTAAAATTTTTAGTGATAAAAATAGCTGCACCCACTTCTCACCTATTATCAAAACTTTAAATTGTTACTAACTTCTAAAATATTGGTCAAAAAGTTGTTATCAACCAGTCATTTTTTTTAATTAAATCATTATTTAGTAAGGGAGATAATTATGTACGATGCCATTTGAAAAAATAAAGTTGATACCCATAATAGTTACAAGAGATAATTCTAAAAAGTAATTTTATAGCTGATATACATAAAAAAATTTTAATTTTTTACTATCATTGTATTTATTTCGTGAGTAATCAAGTGGTTTATGATAAACCAATCACCTTGTATATATATATGCATACAAAAATAAAATTACTAAAATACCTCTTCATTTATGTTTAAGTATTCAATAACTATTTATACTATACTTATATAATATTTTTTACTCCAATCCATCAAAAATAACAAAAAAGAACATTATTTTGATGGTGTTTTATGTAACAATGTTTCGTTAACTACTATAGAAAAGTATATTTTTCTATCAAAAATAGTTCACATAAAAAAAAAAAAAAAAGATTGAATGTTAATTGTTATGTTTATTTTTCTAATTGTTAATATGTTTAATAGGTACCTTCTAAAGTGAAGCCTTTAAGTCAAATTTCACCATGGTTAGTTACTAGTACAGAATCAACACCAGGTCCAAAAGTAATTACTAGAAAATCAGTAATCACCACTCAACTTTAAATATTTATGAGTTTTGTGTTACAAAATTGGTTTGACTAGAGTTTCTTAAAAAAATAGTGACTATTAAAACTAGAAAATTTTATGTAGCATCTTGAAAAATTATTTTACTATTGTATTGCTAACATTTTTGATCTCTTCATTTTCATTATTTTATTATATTACTTTATCATTTAGATGATATTATTTTACATATAATTGTATAAAGTAACTACAACTAAATTTTAATTATTGATTATTATAGTGTTATTTTTTCTTTCTAACACTTTATTTTAACTTAATATGAACATTTTTTTTTTAAAGAATAGGTGAATATATAATTGAAGTTACTTTTTAAATATTATATTTATGTGTTATGTAATAATTTTTATTATTGTAAATCTTAATGATTTTTACTTGTTATTGTAGCATCACACATTTTAGAATATAATTTATTTGAATTTATTTTTAAATATTTTCAAAATTATGAGTACTTTAATATAATTTACATAAAATTTTATTATATTAATTTAAACTAGTTAAATGTTCATTTCATGTACCTGTAGTTAAAAATTGAGTAATTATTATTTATTTTTAAAAAGCTCAATTTATCTAATAATAAAGTTACTTGCAACTATTCTATCATTTGATCAGTATTGAAGTAGTTTTAGAAATTATATGTGATAGTATCCGTCCAGTTGTAATCATAACCGAATTTTATCCTATATCTATTTTATTAAACTTCATAAACTTATGTAAAATTTTTATGCTCTCTTTTTGATTTTCTTTTATTATTTTGTTTTTTTATTTTATATAATAAGTAAAATATTTAGTAATGAGTAGAAGCAGTCAAATATGAGTTATTGATAATGCTTAAATTAAAAATTTAAATTATGAATCAAATTGTATACTTTTATTATTATTATTATTATTTATAACTGAATAGGACAGAAAAGTAAAAATGATGTATATTATTTATGTACCAGTCAATATTTAAACACAATTATAGTTTTATATTTGTTTCTTTTTTTTTTTTAATTAAAATTTTTTTTATAAAAAAACATACTAAAAAAAATGAATAGATAATTATCACTTTCCAAAATGGTAAAGTACAGTACAATTTTATAGAACAATATTTTCTTGTTTTTTTTTACATGAGATTTTGATTTTTTTGTGAATTTTAAACTAAATATAACAAACTCACTCAAGTTAATTTAATTTAATTGACCATTAAAAATTAACAAACCTTCTTACATTTATTTATTTTACTTATCGAACAATTATTAATTGTATTCTATTTCTAAAAAATTTGTGATAATTTAAAATATATATTATTATTTTTTAAATTTATGTATTAACTACTCATTTAAGTATTTATAATGAATGATTTTTTACCTAAATAAATTTATTTACTTTAAAATCAGTGTGCCATAGTCTTTTACTCTGTGGGTCTAATTAAATAAATTTGTTTTATTATTAATAATAATAGAACAATTATAATTTTATTTTAAAGTACCTAAAAAATTATTTGTATGATATTTTTGTATTAAAAGAAATTATTAAATAATTCTATATATATTATAATTAATAACATAAAGAAAGTACAAATATAAGTAAAATAATAGTTATAAAAATCCAAAATCTGTTTTTAAATTTGCAGTCTTCATTTTATTATGTATAATTAATTTAGTAGTAAAAATATATATAATTTTGTATAATAACTACTAAAAGCGCTTGCCACTGTGAATATTTGAATTTAGAATTGTATTTATATTTATTGAATTTGTTATTTATTGTTTTAATGTTACAATTATTTAACATTAAAATTTATGTCACTTAAACATAAATTATATGCAACTTATGAATTTTTAAATATTTACTATATTTTATAATATTGATTAAGGTTTAGTTATAAATTACTTAATTAAATATTACTTTAAATTATATTTGTTTTTTTTTTTTGAACTAGGGAAAAACTTTGTTTTCTTCTAATGGAGCTATCTCATTTTTTTACAGCATACCCTTCATTTCTAATTTAGAACAAAAATATTGTTAATGACTTCGAAGAGTTAACCTAAGTTGGTGACATCCATCTGAATGGTAAATTGTTAACTCTTAAGAGAGTTTCATAACATGTAAGCACGTTACTAGGACCTACCGTCAAAACCGGTTTTGTTAGTGACACTACTAGCTTGTGCCACCGTACAGTTTTCGTGGTATGTCCCATAATAATATTAATACATTTTTTACGCGTACTATTACAATCGTTACTTATAACTGAGGAATGAATGTGTGCACAGACAATGCTCGCGACGCTGCGGCATTGCTGTTGCTATAATCCACTCTGTAAGCGCCGCGCGGAGGTCTGAGAACACGTGATGGTCGGCGGAGAACAGTGAATGGCATGTAACGTGGTGGGCGTCTTCATGGGTCAACCGTCGGAATCATCACCACTCTAGGTTCCAATTGGTAAAATTAAGAATATCAAAAAAAATAACGAGTTTAACCTATGAGTAATGGGACATTGGGTTTCTTACCGATGACATTGAAATAGACGTGTTTTTCATTTTATTTTTTTAAAATTTTTTTTGTAATTTTTTACTATTACATATTATTTTACTGCGCATTTCAATTACGTAAGCAAATGAACAGCTTATAGGTAGTATAGACGTCACTGTGCGCTCGGCACGGTGAACTACAGAGCAATAAAATATAGAAATATTAATTAGTTTGTTCTTAAACAACTGTTAGTATCGTTCATCATGTTCTAACAATATTTTGCACCGCTAGCAAATTTTTATGAAACGATAATTTTATAATCAAGTTACCGTGTATTTTATTTCTCGACACAAAAATAGGCTTGTGAGTAATACAAATAACTGCCATTACGTTTATAACTCCCACTTATTGCCAATGAACATCCCCGTTTTACAGTAAAATATGTTTAATGTAAAATACAAATACTAAGCAAAGACCTATACCTGGTGTTCTATAAAATATAATTTTTATTTATTTTCTGTTCAAATTCACACAGTACTTGGAGATTTTGCAAACAATGTACGAATGTTTTTATTAATAAAAATAATCATCTACGAGTTTCTTACTGACATATATTAAGTTTCTCCTTGAAAAAAGGATAATTGACGAAAGTAAAATAGTATGTTAGTGTATACGAGTCATATTTGTAAAATAATTTTAACGTTTATATATATGTTTTTTATAAAAACACGATCAGTCACGATAACGTCCAATTTAGCATTTAAAGTTTATTTTGATATGATGTTGTGAGTTAGTTTAGTCTCGTCCGCCGATGAGCGCTGTAGTCGTATTACGTTGTATGTACGGTGATGAGTTGCCGGCATTTCAGGGGATATCCCGAAGTGTTTCCCAACAACACCCCGCCCGCCCCTATCATCATTGTGATCTGAACCAACACGTGTTTATCGGGTACTGCTTGATAGGCGGGCGGAAACGGGCGCCACCGCTGTGCGCAAACCCCGCAACTCCACCTACCTCTAGACCAGACGATAGGAACGTGACCCTCCACCGCACCGCCAGCCAGCGCCTTTCTCGCACGTACAACGTTGTATTATTCTCGAGTCTCGACGGCTACCAGTAGTAAACACTTGTTCAGTACGTGAGCACGCTAGTTACGTCACCAGCGGACTCAGTACTTTTATTTTTATTTGTTTTTATTACTATCTATTTTTTAAATAAATTTTTATTTGAAACGCTTGTTTCTTGAAATCGAAATTTGTCCGTTTTCTACGGTTTAGTTAATTTATGTTACCACGATTATGGAAAAATTTGGCCAACAGGTACATTCTATGTACGAAACGGCAATCTCAATGAGGATCCGGGATCCGGATGTCTTTGGAATGTGAAATAATGCCGCGAAAACGACTGTCGGGGGACCCCCCTGTTCATAAATGTGAGTATGATTAGAATCATTCGAAATAAGCTTATCCGTATATCAATTAATTGAATAAACATCTACATCAGAAGTTAAACATCATTATTGAGATATTAGATTTAAATTGCTATTTTATTGTCTAAACCCAGGTGTTAATATTTTTTCTTTATTGTTTGACGGTTAATTTACATAGAATTATTTGCTACACCATATAACTTTTGTTTTCATATATATGTATTTACGTATGTTTGTATGGATATATATATACGGGGTTGTTTGTGTTTAAATACATCAAAGCTAGTGGGACTCATCAGTTTGTTTTGCATGTTACAATTATCAAAAATTATTATTATTATTATTGACTTGTGTATTGCTATTTTACTGCCGTCGATGTTCTTTCAGTTCCTGTGGTCTATTAATTCTCATAATATCCTTTTGTCGCGGGGATATTGTACGGTTACAGTGGAGTATGCACTGTACGTGGAGAAATGTGCGGATTCCCCTTCTCTCCCGGTGCCCGTCCAACCCACCGGCCGCGCGGTCCCCTCCGCCACCGTCATCGCCTCGTCACGTTCCCCGGTCAAACGGGTCACGAGGAGTCCCCAGCGGAATCCTACTCACAATATTCCCACGTTGCCGCTGTGCGCCTCCTGTATACCGTCGTCGTTGTCGTATTCGGTCGTCCCCCGCGTCTCTGGCCACGTCGGCACCAAGGTTCCCTTTATTGCGTTATTGGCATATCATCGACCCTCCCTGCCTCTTCCTATCGGTGTGAGTGTGTGTATACTTCCTCCCCACCAAGCCGGGGCTTCTACCGCGAGTCCAGTTCTTAATGTTTACAACCTGGTTCCTCGGCACCTGTTTTTGACTCCGCCACCATCTTACCGTCCTTGTTTGTGTGCATATATTATTAAGGCGCGGCACATGTGTTTTCATAACGCAATAATAATTACTGTATCAGGACATTCTAACAAGTGGGTCTGACCTGATGAGTAATAATAACAGTCAACATAGTCTAGTGTATATATGCGATGCATGGAGACGTTTCCTCTGTGTTTTTTATTACGTCACTGCACACATATAAAATTCCAGGAAGACGAAAACGGGAGAAGAAATCATGCAATATGCTGAATATTTATTTTTTTATCCAATTACCATTAATTGTTTTTTCACAATTGAATTCCTAAAAATAATTGATTAATATTTTTCCAGTTTTTTTTTTTTTTTGATTTGATTTTGATAGCGATAAATAGAATTTATAGTTAAAATGTAATAATTAACTGGATAAACAATACAACTTTGAAAAAACGTCCAACGTAATAGGTTATATACATTACTATTTTTGTAATTCACATTATGCATTTTATAATACTTTGGTATGGGTGCAATTTCAAAAAATTTTTCCGAGAGGCTTATTTATATCTAATTTTCTTCTCCATAAAATTACTTTTGAAAAGTAATATACAGTGGTGTTTTGGAGGGTATACACTGCTATACGGCGTATACCCAATAATAATTTTTTAAATTTAATGAACGTATATTCTAAAAAAATAATACATATGTAATTTTTATATTTAAGTGTATACGCCACAAATCATTTTATACCCTAAAATAAAAAAAAAAAATGTTATTTTTGTTTCAAAAATAACACTGATAATAGTTATTCTAACATTTTGGAGAGACTATCAAGACCCTCCCCTAATTTGTTCCTATATACTTCAGTACACTTTGAGGGACTTCAGAATATGATATTAGATGCTAGCATAAGAGTATTTAGGATTTTAAAACTATTATATATCAGTAATCTCTTCGTTTATCAGAATATTAATAATTTTCAAATTAATGATAAAATAATAAATTTAAAAGAGCTGCTCTTCCCTGTGAACCAAATTTTTGAAAACGCAATCCTAATTACGCCATTGTACCGTTTGTTATATAAATTTTAATTAAAACATTTTTACCGTTATGTTTGAATCAAAATAGAAATCAAAATAATTATTACTGTGAAAATTTAGATCTATTTATTAATAATATCGCATGTAAAATTTAATGCTGTTTGCTTCTCGATTCGATAAATATGTTAACTGATAAGTACTTAACATGAATTTTAACATTAAATAATGTATACATTTAGAACCGCGGCGTTATCGGTACCTCTTCTGTTTATTAGTCATTGTAATTGATTAAATATGAAACTCATTGTGGCTTGTAATTAAATAGTATTATCGTTTAGTCAGTTGTGTGAGTTTTAACGTGATGAACGAAATAAAGTGATAATTATAAATAAAATAATGCACCGTATATGTTTATAGCTAGTAATTAAATAGTGATGTTTTTTTTTCAACGTTTAATGTTTAACTAATGCAATCTTTTATAACAACAAACAGAAGTGTCTACTGTTATACGGTACTTATGATTATATTATTAAAATTATTACAAAACTTAACGAATTCCGTTGTTGTGACACACGACCGGTACGTGCAACACCACAATTAAATCTCGATTTGCATTTGGTGTTTGGACTTGAAGAGACAAGACGTGGTGAGACATTATTACGTCCACTGTCCCAGTCGTGTATTTAATAATAATTTATAATACAACACGAATATTATTGTTTATTGACCAATGAATATTTGATCGGTGCTATTAGGTTGGTTATAATTCACTAATTGAATGCTGTTGTTGTTACACATATAAAAGACACATAATAATGATATGGCATTTTTCTCTTGACGTTATTAACCGTGTCTCGTCAAAATTGACCGTCTTACTCGACAGAATATTTATGCTGTTCAAGCTACTATTGCTGCTATGCGGCGGACCGTTTGAATATTATCAAATAATGAGCAAAGTCCGGAGTTGATAAATAGATATTCTTTGAGTAATCATGATGTGTTTTCAAACCGTCTGAGTTATCGTCGTTTCTCGTGTATTGCGACCTTTGACACGGTTAACCGAACACCTCCTTGACAGACTGTCGTGTACCGATTCCTCCTACTTATTCATGTCATACTTCTGTGTACAGTCAAATGCAACGGCCTTGATTCCAATACAATATCATGTCAAGAGTATGTGCGCGCACAGTAGGGTGTTTTCTAAAAAGGTGCGGTGGCCGTATCATGGCTGGACACCGTGTGTACAACGGGTTTGCACCGGATACCTGTGTGTATGTGTATACTACTATACATAAATAATCGTTATTTCAGAAGGGATACATGTCCGTACAAAAATAATATAATAATGTACCAGAGCAACCGGTTTTTGTTATCCGTGGACTGGATGGCGCCAGCCAGGCGGCACGCCTGCAGCAGCGGCGTCAGGCAGGTAAAACGAAATCTGTAGCCGAGACCTGTCTATCGCCGACTCGGCGACTAGAGTCTGGGCAATTTTCAGCAGCGCTCACTCGCACCAGTTTTTTAGCTATTCAAAAAATGATTCCTCATCATAATTTCCAGCCGTACGGTTTGTTACCATCGCCACCTCGCCAACATAGTTGGCACATCTTCTATGATTTTTCTAGACATGGGTAACCTCATTGCGAATTCGATGGGGGCAATGACATTATCCACTTGTAAACACTGTGCTATAGTTTTGAAAACGCTTGTTATCTCCCATAATCTTAGGTGATAAACTTTCAAATAAAACAATTTTATTTTATTTACTCAAATAATATTGTTTTCAACTGTATTGCTCGTCTTAAAAAAAAAATCGACACAATAAATGTAGTTATTTAAGAAAACTTATGCATTAACTTATTGAATAACTGACTATTACAGTCAAATCTTGCGATTTGTTAATTTAACTGATTGTCAATTCTATCGTATCATCACTTATTAGTTAATTATTACTAATTACCGTCATAACCCTTTTAATCCCCGTGATAAACTATTACTAACGTAATATAATATATAATATCATGGGCTACCTTTATTGAAAAAACACTCAGTCCTGACACAGCAATCGTGCGGTGACGTTAATCAAGTATCTGCTGATCACAATTGTTCCCGCCGAAAGCGCACAGAAACGGTTTTGTGTTTTTTACATAATATTTGTTTTAAATATTCATTTTTGTTTCGCAACTACGTCACTCACTCACACATAGCTACTCACATTCTATAACACGCGTATAGTAGCTGATGTAAACATATTGTGTTTAATGTATACGTGCCGCGTTTAGCCGAAGGTTGTTGATCGTTGAAGACTTTCCTGCCGTTGCCACCGACCACTTCACTCGGTAGCGTTATTGTAAGGCGATTGATACACATAACTATTATTCATATGTCGTTTGATTATTAATATTCTTTTTCGATCCGAGACAAAAAAAATCTTCATAGAAAGTAAGAGAACTCATCGAGTGTATGTAATGTTGTGGTTGGTCTAGCCAAACTGGAAAGAGAATGATATCTTTTCGTACTGACTGACTGACTTCGATATTTTTTCAGTTAGAAAACATTCGCAGATCTAACCTTGCTGGAGAAAGTACCCAGCTCATTTTCCTATTATCAATTATAGTATGTATTCAAGTAGCGACGGTTCGTCTATTTGAGACCGAGTAGGTAATGGGTTTTTTATCAGAATATACTGTGAGTAATTTGTTTTGCTCGGAGTGCTTTCGTCATCGCTCGCCGCTCACCAGACGACTCGGCCGTCTGTGGGTAGTACGGGCGACTGGCCATGTGACGGGATGTAAATATAGGACGTTCAGGCGCTAATAATAAAATATAATAGTTTATTTAAGGTTATAGCCAATTAATTATCGTTAAGAAAAGTAATAATAACGTAATAGCCATACAAACAATGAATTCAACTTTTTTTTTTGGCACATTTCTTCCTAGTGATACGTCAATGCGGGTTAAGCGTTTTAAATAATTTGACTGGCGCTTGTCCAAATTTCTTGTATATTATTCGGCTGCAGTTATTTAGGTAAATTATGTGTAAAAATGACATTTTATTTATTTGATTGTTAAAAAAAAAAAAAAACACAAATTAAATATTAAACGCGGATAGCAGTCGTATACCAAACCATAACAAGATGATCATATTATAACGGAGACCTGAATTTGACGATATTTTGTGTTAAACATTTTTAGACTTTACTCGTATCAACAAAACACAACAATGTCTGTCAAATGATTTTCTATACATTTTGAGCAAGTTATTGGTACTTGTGTTTCGACGTTTCGTATTGACTCCATCCGATCAACCGATTTTGTATTGAATTTGTACAAATTGGAAACGTTTTGGTATTTGTTACCAACGCGTAATTGGACATCATTCGTACGAATGTTCAGCGAACAACTACACACATACCGTTGTTAGTTCTTTAAACGTTTTTGCATGCCACGTTTTTCCACAGTCGACTCTTGTCCGGCCGGTTTGGCCGTCACTGGTGTTAAGCACACTTCGTCGCCTCCCCAAGCGTTTTAGCGGTGAAATACCCCGTACAGGTGGCAAACCGGTTCTTTCGGTGCGGTTCGATCGCCTCGCTAGTTGCAGTAGTAAAACAAAAACCACAAATGAAAAAAAAAATACTATAAACCGTTCGTCCTTGCCGACGGTCGACAAAAAGAACCCTCACATCCGTAAGTAGGATGGGGCGTTGCCAAATTAGAGGAAACGTGTTTCCTTGTCGTAGTCTTCGTGTTCTTTTACACATCTCGATAAAATTAATGTTATTGGATCGAGCGAATGAGTAACGTTTCTCTTCTTTTCGACTTCGCTAATATTAGCTTTTGGCCTATTCAAGTTGTGCGCGCGCTCTGCCCACGTATATTACACATGCATCGTATACGTTCTACATTTATTACCGAGCATATGTACGTAGTACACACGACACACAGTCGGTCGAGAGCAGGGACGGCGATTGTAATGATCATCATTATGATTATAAAAATAAATAAATTATTGTTGTGTATAATTCCATTGACCTCGCGCCAGTCGGATACGATAACACGCGCTGACTGAGAATAAAAATTATTTTATTTCCAACATAATTATTATTATTGTTGTTGTTATGGTTGTATTTTTAATTTTGGTCGTTTTGTTTATTACTTTGCAGTAGACGATACCACTGTCGAGATGAGTCCCAGCCACAACGAACACAAAAGTGAGTACTCATTCCATTGTTTTTTACCGTAACCTCTGTGCGCCAAACTTTGCGTGTACAATTTCATTTGATTAAGTCAGTGCCGTTTAAAAATGCGTTTACCGACTATCACACAAACGAAATCCGAAGCTCATTTTTTTTTCTTCAATATGATAGCGTACACTCTTGAATAATCATCTCCTTGAACGCTAATTTAATATTATCAATGTATACCAACCGCTGAGTAATTGTTGTGGACTGTGTCTAGAATTCTTGATATTATTTTCACGGTCAACTACCTACACTTACCAGTTACAAATGGTTTCGTCATTACACATAGATATATGTGTCATCACAAATCGCGATTTCCTCCTACATTCTATATTATGCATTAAATGTTATTTCGTATCACACTCGCACTAGTTGTCCGACTTGAACGATCATTGAAATCGATAGTGTTTTTGAACGTAAGTAAGCCGGTTTGGCCAATGCGTAACTGTCCGAATTGTACACTTAGCATGGAGTTGAGTGTTGAGTTCCATATTAAACTATGTCAACACTTATTAGCAATAACGTTATTACTGACTAAATCGCGTCCAGCTTAAATTTCTTTGGCCTTCAATATTTCAGACGCCTTAGTACACCTAATCTCTGATCTTGTTATAAATAGATTATGTGCTCTGAACCTTCTTACTTTGATACAAAGATTGTTGTACACGTTTGTATTATACCTCGCAACTGTTGATCACAGTTATAACACAAGGGTGACTATGATATCGTCCTTACTTGGCTGATTGGGCGGTTATTTTTGTGCACTAATGCGTAAAAAATAGGGTGAACTTAAAATGTAGCGGTACTCAGACTCAAACGTTGTGTTTCGTCGAAAATTTGAGACGTTTCTTTTATTTTAAATTTTATGTAAATGTTAAATAAAAATCAAAATAAATAAAACTTGGTAAAACTTACCCACTTATAACAATAAAAATACAGTATGTGTTAAGCTTGAGAGTTTAATATTAAAGACTTGAAATCATATTTTTAAATAATTACATATATATGTTATATGTGTTATATATGTTTTTCTTGTGTTCGCAGATATAATGTGTCGTACCGAGAAACCTGCTCCTCCTTCGACTCCGTTGTCGGCAGGCAATTATTTACACAAGAAGTTCAAAAAAGTGGCCACGGCTGACGATTGTTCCGATGCTGCTGTTGCTACTACGCCTGCTGCGTTACCAACAGACGAACATAACGTGGAAGGTGTTTGGAGACACAAGTGTCCTTACTGCAAAACTGTGTGCACCAAGCCCAGCGCTCTTGCCAAACATTTGCAAGTGCATTCCGACGAGCGACCGTTTCCGTGTGAAACGTGTGGCTTTGCATTCAAAACAAAAAGCAATCTTTCAAAACACTGTAAATCTCAGTCGCACACCGAAAGACTCGCCAAAGAAGAACCGGAAGTGGCGAAGCCCAAAATTTACAAACCCAAATTTCGTACTGTTTCGTTGTACACTAAACTGGAAAATAACGCGATTGACAATCCTGAATCACAATTGCCCAACAATACTCCCAAGTATGATTCATCACAACCATTAAACCTATCTGTGACTTCTGTCAAGAAAAGTTCAGAAAGAGATATTCCTCCAGTTGAAAACGGCAAATCTGAATTAAAAGGTGTCTATAAGTTATTGTTGAATCAGATAGTCAAGTGTAACGTGAAGAAATCGCATCTTTTTTGCGAACAGTGTGGCTTAAAGTTTAACAATCTCGAAGACTTGACTAGGCACGTATGCGATAAAAGTCCAACAAAACTTCATAATGCCAAGACAGTCGTCATGCCTCTACCGTCTCCAGGCCCTTTATTGGGTCGAACACCTCTCGTTGAATTCCACCGACCCAAGGAGCCGGATACGCCGACAAAGCCCCCAATGTTTGTTCGTATGGACGACATCGGACAACAGCGTGGTATGCTTACTATTTTGCAAGGTGGAAGAGCTGTACCATTTGTCCCTGGAATACCTGGTCCTCATACAGCTATTCCCCAACAAATGCGGTCTCCCTATGAACTGAAGCAAACCGAACCTCCCCCAGCAAAGAAACCAAAATTAGAAGAAGAATTTGTCATTTCTACTGCGCAACAGGTAACTGCTAATATCAAAATTAAATATGAAATATGTCTTAAGTTTTTTTTTTTTCAATTACTTGGAATTAAGTTGCATATATTATTACTCTATGCTGAACCGCTTTAGGGGGGGAGGATACTGGTTACGAGTACCCTCAATGGCAGGTACTAAAATATAAAGTAATAAAAATTATGGAATGAAGATTTTTTTTTCATGCTCAGAATTAACCAAATGGCATAATTAGTATGTTTAGTTATTTGTATAAAAATATATATATTCAAGTTAACTTAAAAAAAAAAAAATTTTTATTCAGGACTAGTAAGAATTCAGAACTTTTCTTGTTATATATATTGCTTTTAGTTCAGTTTCAGTGTAACTTTGAAAGTTACATTTGTTTGGAGTAAATACTCTCTTTTTTGATATATTTATAAGATAGAATTTTACTATAACTTTATTTTTTAATTTTAGGGGGCTAAAAATGTGAAGACTTCCCCATTGACCATACAAACTTATATTTTAGGTAATCAATTACCTAAAAAAAAGTTAACTTAATTTTATATATATATATATACTAGTCTGTCCTTCCACTATTGAAAAATCCTGGATATGCTAATGTATATATATATATATATATATATATATATATATATATATATATATATTCTTAAATAAGATAGGAAACATATAAATTGTTAACAAAGCATTTTTATTTTTCTAAAATTAAATAAGTATGGCTTAGCAAAATATTACAGAAACAGTTATTTATTATGAAGTTATTTATTTATATAATTACACGGGCAGAAGCCCTTTTTACAATTAATACATATACATAATTAGGTAATCTAACATTGACTAAATTATATGGTATAAATACAAAATTAATTATTTAATGCTAAGTTAAACACAAATTAAATTGAAAAATTAGGGTCTATAAAAACAATTTAAAAAGTAGTTATTTTTACTGTTCAAGGTTTGAGTCAAAGAGAATATTTTAAAAGTATTTTGAAGTGAATACTTTTCAATTTTCACTTCAACCATTTTGATTGAGTGTAAATATTTTTATATATTGTTAAAGAAGATTCATAACTATTAATGCTAAGAAACCTTAAATATTTTTCAAAACTTATTTCTTATTTTGTTTTTGTAGATTACAAATACCTCTGTAACAACTACAACTGTAGTAGCTCAAAAATTTGTACGTCCAACATCATTGGCTTTTAAACCAGGAACTTTTAGTACAAATAGAATGTTGCCTGTGGTTAGTCCAGATACACCCAGACCAAAGAAAAGTTATCAGCAGCTATACTTAAATGGGCATGCATATACATATCTTGGTCTCAAATGCTCTACAAGAGTATTTTACTGTACATTGACTAAATGTCAACCAACATACACTATCCTTCCAGAAGTTAACAACATATCTATGTACTCTAATTGGAAGGTAGTACAAAAAACAATTAAAAGAAAATATAAATTAGTATTTAATTTTTCATAAATTTAGATTTGTTCTGATGTGGGTAATAACATGCTTGGTATACGTGGTATGGATTTCTATGATTCAAGTCAACGAAATCATAGATATACATTAGCTGGAAAATCTCATGACTATTTAGTTGCTCATTCTTCTTACAAGCACCAAAAGACTCCTGAAAAGTCCAACAAAATAGAGATATCATCAGCTGGTAAACTAAAGATATGCCCGGGTGGTTTTGAGTCCAATGAAGATTATGTGTATGTAAGAGGTAGAGGGCGAGGGCGATATGTTTGTGCTGACTGTGGAATTCGTTGTAAAAAACCATCAATGTTAAAAAAGCATATCAGAACCCATACAGATTTGAGGCCTTATACATGTACACAATGTACTTTTAGGTAAAATATTATTATTAATTCATTTAATCACATTACTTAATCTATTAAATTATTGTTTTAGTTTCAAGACCAAGGGTAATCTTACGAAACATATGAAATCAAAAGCTCATTTTAAAAAAGGAGTTGAACAAGACTTAAATCAATCATCATCTGATGAAGTGAAACAGCTAGATTCAGAAGATATGGAAGATTATTCTGAAGATAATTTGGATGAAGATGATGATGTTGATGAAGAGGAAGAAGATGATGATATATTGGATAGACTTAGTTGGCGTAAATCACAGTCTGATTTTGATGCCGCACGTTCTTTATTAAGGCTTTCACAAGTAACTCCTTCTCAAATACCTCAGTCAAATCATGCTAAGGCTGGTATTTTACCATATGACCATAGGCCAGTATCATATCCATATCAATCTCCTTTACCATTAACAGAATCTGAGATGCTAGGAAATAATTTACCTGAGAAACAAATAAGTTTATCTGCACAACCATGTAATTACTCTGCAGTTTCATCAGGTCTTCCTACATCTTCCCCTGACACAATTCCAGCTACCCTTCAATCTAGACCTTCAGATCTCAGGCAGTTTAATTCAGTATCCAATAATAATCAAAAAACAAATGGTAATAAACCTATAGATTTATCGCGTTTTGGAAATAATTTAGAAAGTGATCATGGTAATAAATTACATACAATCATTTCACCTCCAAGAAAGCCTAAAGCATTGTTTAGACAACCAACTACAAATGGTCCATCACAAAAATATACAAGGTTAGTGTAGCATTCATTTTAAAATATTTTAATGTTTTTTTTTACATAATAATTTAATGAAATTTAAATTTAGTATTTTGGAAGATGGGCGAAGTAAATGTATGGTGTGTGATAAAGTGTTCAATAAACCCAGTCAATTACAGTTGCACATTAATATACATTATTTTGAGCAACCATTTCGCTGTGAAACCTGTAAAGAATCATTCCGGACTAAACATCTTCTGCAAAAGCATTTAGATTCTAATTCACACTTAAATAAAGTATAAAAATGATATAAATCTTATGTATATTAAATAAATATATTAATTTATATTTTTTTAATTAGACAAATATGATTACTACCCAAGGGCCAGTTATTAAAAATCCACGACCTTTTGAATGTGCTGATTGCCAAGTTGGTTTTCGAATTCATGGACATTTAGCAAAACACTTACGTTCAAAAATGCATATCCTTAAGTTGGAGTGTCTTGGAAAAATACCATTTGGAACATATGCAGAAATTGAAAGATTGGGACTAAATTTAAATGATATAGACACCACAGATTGTGATAGTGCTCTGAAGAGTTTACAAGCCAGTCAAAAAGCAGTTTAATAGGTAATTAATAATTAAAATGCACTAATGTCTTATTTCATTCTAATTGCAATTAATATAAATAAAATAATTAATTATAATTATTTTGTTTCAGCAAATAAATTCATATTGTTAAAATTGAATTTAATTGATCCTGAGGAGTAAATATTGAGCACTCAATTTATTATAAAAAGACTGATTTCTAGAGTTTTATTTTGTAACATCTAGAAAACTGTGATACTGAGACTTATAATATAACCTTGCAATATTACAGCATGACATAAACAAATGAGCAATTGAAGTGTCCACACATTTTATCCAAAATGTTGTTGTAGTTTTTTGCTCTGTTAAATTATTGTTATATAAAAATGGGTAAAAATTGGAAATGTATGAAAAAAATGTATATGTACATTATTATTATTATACTTTCAACTAAGTTTTAGAGAAAATTAAAGCTTAGTTAATTTATTATTGATGAGGTATTGTACATTTCTATGTAAAATTGATGGAATTGTTTGTTTATTTTGTGTAATTTGTTATATATTGATGTTTCACTTTTATTCAAAATGGAGTAAATGATGTGTTTAAGCTTATAGTTTCTTTTTTTACCTTATGTTTTATCTGCCTATTGCTTATTTTTTCTTTGAAACAATCTCAATAATTGTAGTTTTTAAATCAATAATTTGAGAAGTTATTAATTTATTAACCATATACTGCTATATTTTTGATTATTTCTAAAAAAAAAAAAAATTTTCTTGATACTCTATTTTTCAAAAAGCTATAATATAATTACAAATTCAAATAATATTTTCGAAATATACTACTTGCTTTTTCTTAAGAACCTAATTATGTATTGAAGAATGTTAAATTTTTTTTATAATAGATAAAATAAACTTTAATTTTGGTTCTGGACATACTTATCAAAGTAACAGAGGCCTCATATTTTGGCTTATCAACTTATGCTTTTGATAGGTGGCTAAATTTATCCTTTTTCTTACTTAAAAATCATTGACGATTTATATAAAAATATTCATGAGGGGGTCTTTTTCATTTAATTATCCTTTGGGTTAAATACAAGTATAAGAACATACATTATAATATAATTTAGCATTGTGTTTTAAAAAATAGGTAAAAATAACTATTGAGTAATACAGTTATTATTATGGCTGTATTTTCATTTTTATATTCGTAGAAAACGTTATTTGAAAAAAATGACGTTCTAGACGTAATAATAAATGGAATAGCAGTTACTCCAAAAGTGGTTGTAGGTAAATTTATTTTAACTCTGGTCCAACAAATGATAACAAACTACCAAGTATCTGCATTGATTAGAATCTAGTTGATTACAAAATTCGATAGAGTATACTTTATAAAAAATTTGTTGATAACTCTTATCTTTAATTTGTTTCTTTATTTATAATTCAGTAGTTACAATAGGTAATTTATTTGTTATTTGCGTGCTCTAAAATTTAGAGTCTAAATAATAGTAATAAAAATATGACTAAAAAAAGGCAGGAATTGTTTTTAATTTTAAATAAAATCAATTTTACATTGTTTATAATTTATATTTATTTTAAAAATGTTTATAACTAATTTGTTATTAGTATTTAGGTATAAATTATTTTTTCTTAATAACTTTAAAGTTGAAAAATTAAATCAGCTGATGTTCACATCATTATTTTATTAGCTTCGATGCGAAGCTGAGAAGGTATTAGTTTTACTATGATGTGTTTTTTTATTTTTTATTTTTTTTTGTGTCTGTTACCACTTTTTCTCAGTCTCACCGAACCGATTTCTTTCAATGATACGTCAAAAGATCACAAATAGTGTCTAGTCGGAGACATTACCCTCAAAAATTGCCATAACTTTTTTATATAGATGCATGATATCGTTAATTTAATTTGATATATTTTTTTTATAAATCTGACCCTTTACCTGCCCACGGGGGGGATTTAAAATGACAACTTTTTCCACTTAAATTTTTAAAATATTCCGGAAGTCTGACACTTTTATCTATATCTTAAATTAAAACTAATGTAATATACTTTATTATGGGAAAAAAAAATGTTGGACTTTATTTTGTCTTCACGTTGAAAATGGCTACCGAATGATATTTTTGTGTGAAAATTTTCGATTTTGTATTTTCCATTTTTAACTTTATTATGCTATAACTTTTTGAAAAATGTATGGATCAACACAATTTTTTTATGAGAAATAATATATTTTAATAATCCCTTTTTCATTCGATATACTTTATCTTAATCAGGATATTAATAGGGAAATAGCAGATCATGTACCTTTTGGAATAATCCACCAATTTTTTTTAAAATAAACACAAATGTTGAACTGGTAAGATTCATAGAATGGGATACTGTCTAAGGAGGAGTGGAGGGAGCCCCCCACAAACTTTTCATGGGAAACAAATTATGGAAAATGATACAAGGGCCCAAAATTATTGGCCCCTCCAATAAACATTTTCTGGCTACGTGCCTGGTATCAGATTGTCGGAGTCTACCAGTTGTTCGTAACAATTACTACTTTGTCAAATGTCGGAGCATCATCAGTTCGTGGCAAAGGTGTTTTCTCGGCGATGGTAATACCGTTGTAACAACGTCTTATTTAGTTAAGTAACTTGTCGGCTGATTACATCAGATAGTTTGTACGGGACTTTAATTTGATCTGTTCCTGCGGTCAAAATTTCTACCTTATATAATTTGATTTTAAAGAAAAGTTTATGTTATGAACATATATTAGGAGTAGAAAAAATCATAAATTTAATATTCACTTCCAACATAGGCAATAAGTGACTCCGTGTATCCATTACTTAGTTATTTTATTAAAAACGCATCAAAATTCAGGTATTTTAATAGGTCTTTTCTCCTTGATAGTAGTTTTAGTATGGAATTCCAGTATATACGCCTAAAAATAATATTTTAGACTCAAATAATATTCTTCAATAAGAATATTCTAATTGTAATAATTCTACATAAACCCTCAACTGAAATCTTATTAAAACTATTATTAGTATCTACCAATTGTTTATGTTTAAGAATATTATTTCATAAATCTAATTTATTTAAATTCTGTTTCTAAGATTTTAAAATTCTGGGCTGGAATAAAAACTGCATGGGTCCCGGTGCAATACTTCGAGATAGCTGCCCATCATCAAAATGAAATATCGCTTCCGCGAAAAATTAAATAACATTTTTATTTTAAATTCCATGATAAACTTCTGATAAGATATCTTTTATGTTTTATCAAATTGTAAACCCACAGATAAGAAATCATCCACATCTGCCGGTTTAATGTGGTATAAGCCCACTGGACAATTTTTTTTTTGACACAATGGTCAGCAATGTCAGTGAAAGCTAATTCCACTGTAGTAGTTAACTACTTTAATTAACAATAAATGTATTTTAACCTTTAACGTTACTCTGTTTTCTTATGTAAGATAGAGGAAATTTTGCTTTCTTAGTAAAATTATTTTTAAACTAAAGGATTTTCTCAAATAACCAACTCAACTGTAAAAAGAATATTTGTTTTTAATTGTAGAAAAAGCTAGGTGTGCAGTAAGTAAACGAAGTTTAAGAGGTTATTGAGTTGTATGATAGGCTAGGAACAAAAGAAGTTAATAGACTTGCAAAAGTAAGAGAAAAACAGTGTAAAGATTACCATAACGGAAGGTGTAAAAAACCGATGTTTAGAGGATGCCAACAAGCGATGATGTTGTGAAATAAGGTGGAAACAGTATTTTGAAAAATTACTGAATAAAGAGTATTCAAGAGTGACGTTAGAGAATGTCTAATGGAATGAGGGACTGGTAGATTTAATTAGTGAGAAAGAAGTATGGGACGCTGTGGCATCAATGAAAAAGAATAAAGCAGTAGGACCAGATGAAGTGCGTATGTAAAATGAAGTATGGAAAATATTAGGCGGTATTGGCATAAGGTCGTTGAAGGAACTTTTAAATAAAATCCTATTAGAACGGTTGAAAATGAATGGAGGAATAGTATTGTGGTGTCGATATTTAAAGGTAAAGGTGACATACAGGAGTGTGGAAATTATAGAGGCATAAAGCTTATGAGTCATAGTGTGGAGATTTGAGAATAGGTAACAGATAAGAGAATAAAAAAATGAGACACTGTATGATGGCACTTGTACCAGAGTAAAAAGTTTGGGAAGAGTAACAAAAATAGAAGGAACACAGGAGAAAAATCGATGATCTGGTGGTGGAAATTAAGAATAAGTAGAAGTAAAACAGAGTATATAGAGTACGAGTTTGACAAAGGAGAGTACGAGGTAGGTGAAATGAGGAAATCAGTGACAATAGGCGAGGACGTGACAGTAGAAGTGGAAAGTTTTAAGTATTTAGGATCAGCTGTGCAAAAGAATAGTACACTGAAAAAGAAGTCGTTTATAATATTAATAAACAGCGTTTATTGACCAAAAATGATCAAGTTTATTGATTTTAAGAACTTTTTTATTAATATTACGAACAGGTGATTATTAATATTACGAACTCGCGTTTATCAATATAACAACGACACTTTTTTAAAAAATTCGTTATACCAAAAATTGTGTTCATTTATTTTACAAATCAGTCATTCGTAAGATTAATGAACAAAAATTATTGATATTGCGTAGTTTCGTTGTATCAATTGTAGTGTTCGTTATATGAATAACTGTAGTTATTGATTTATGAACACGGTTTTTATTAAGAAAAACATTTATGATTAACATTCATGTTAAATACAATTGTTCGTTGATATTACGAACCTTTTTGTAATAGTTAAGAAGACTTTTTATCAATATTGTATCGATTACGTAATTTTTTTATATTAATAAAGAGTTCATTGATACAACAATATCAATTGTCATTTGGAAAATACGCTTGTCATTTATACAAAATAAATTAACGGTGTATCAACGCATCAGCTAGCATTACATTTGACCTGTTACTTGTTTGAATACACAACTGTACGGTGTTAAAAAATAAAGAATAAATTCAAATTTTTAGGAGAACTTACTTTGAAAACAAGGTAAGTGACGTTATTATATTTTAAATAATATTTAAACTAAATTGATCTTTTGTTATATTTATTCAACTATTTTTTAAACTTCCGAAGAATTCATTCGTCAATATTCTCTACTGACATTAAAATGATATGTTTCATATGTAAATCGTCTTTTGACCATATTGAAAATCTAATAGTTCATTTAAAAAATTCGCACAAGTTGAATAATTATTCATTCGTTAGATGCAATGATTGTGGCTAAGGTTTTATTCTATTAACAAGATTTAGGAGACATGTCATGAGACATCATCAAAATAATCCAAATAGTTCTCTTAGTAGCAGTAATATTGTTTTAGATTCAAGACATAACAGCAATTGCTATCCTGTTAATTTTTCATTTTTCAGCTTCTTCAAATGTATCAGATATTTCTCAATGTAACACACAGTCGGAAAACTTACCTCACACTTTAATTTTTCCAAAAAAAAAATCTATTATGGTAATTTTTTTTTTTTGTTTTAAGATAATAATAATGTTTTACTAATATAATAATATATCCAGGCAGTAATGAAGTTTGTTAACTCACATATAATTAATTTTTATAGGAGTATTATAGAACTTCTAAACAGGGTAAAATCTATAATAAGTATTACAATTTAGCAACGTCATTTAAAGTTGTATCTGGACCTCTTGGAACAGCAGACAAGAAATCACCTGCCAATTCTGAAAAGTTTAGTAGGCATTCAAAATGCTCAGGTATATTGCAGTTGTAATATTTATATTAATATAAATAATACTTTATTTCTGGAATAGATAAAGTTGAAGCTGTAAAACTTTTAAATAATACTTTTTAGAACCAGAGGTAAATTCAGAGAACTATATAAAAATATTAAAATATGACAATTTAAGTAATGAGGAATTTGACAGAACATGGCAGGCATGTTTTATTCACGCCTTGATTTTATAAAAAAGTATACAATAAAAGATATCTTTGATAAATAACCAGCATATAAAACAGCAAATGGTTACCATTTAGTAAGTTTAAAAATTTTTTTTCATCAAGTGAACAAGAATTTATTATTTTTAAATTTTCAGATTGACATGTACTTTGAGGCTGCTTTTTAAAAAAAAAGTGGCCTTCTAGAAAATTGGGAAAAAAATATTAGTAAATTGTTGTTATTCCTTTCTTTTAATTCTAACGTTAAAGACAAAAATATAAGAAAACTTATTGAAACTATCAGAATGAACAATCAAATATCTGAAAGTAGAAGTAAAAAAAAAATTTGTTGTGTAGTTTTATCAACATTTATGTTACATTGTATTTATTTTTTAGATGGAAGACATGCTGCTATTATTTGGGTATTATTATCATGGGTATTTTGTACCAACTAATAAACTTGTTAGGATTGACCCAAAAACAAAGCAGAAAACAACTATAAAATTCACTATTCGAGATTCACAAGAATCCGTTATTTTTGTTGGATCTACAATTCAAATGGTCGAAGACCATATTGAAAACTTGAAAAAATAATCCAGCCCACTATATTTTGTATTGGAGAAAATATAACATCAATTAATGAGATTTTCCTATATTTGGATGGCATTAGATATATTTTTAAAAGTATCATAAAAGCTCTTGATATTTGTTTTAAATCCATTTATTTATTTGATTTTAAATTTCCGGATGAATCTGTAATATTTTATTCTTTTTTGGAATATTTTTTTTATGATTTTGTTATGAATACTTAACTTAGTTTTATTATTGTCCCACAATTGTAATAACAGATAATCATAAATTGAATTGTAATTGAGGTCGGCCTAAAAGAATGTGTTTATAAAGTATTTTTTGGTGTTGCAAAACTGGAAAGTGGCCGACTGCGACTGTTGTAATTCAGAGCATCGTTAGTCATTTGACAACTATTGTGCGATTACTATTACTTTTATTTTAATAAACTAATTAATTATTCGGCAATACTATTTTATTTTATTCTATTTGTTACTCTCGTAACAATTTTAAAGATAAGCTAAGTTTTCCTAAAGTACATGTATTGGAACAATACTTTAATTATTTAAGTATTGTTCCAATACATGTAATTTAACAACTTAAATTTATACATTAATTAATTGTTAAATTAATATTTATAAAAATTCTTTTATTAATAATTTGATTGTTTAAATTCTTTATATTGATTTGAACTAAATTTTTACTTATAATTAAAATAAATAAATGCGTTGATTATACGTATTTTTTGGTGTTGCAAAACTGGAAAGTGGCCGACTGCGACTGTTGTAATTCAGAGCATCGTTAGTCATTTGACAACTATTGTGCGATTACTATTACTTTTATTTTAATAAACTAATTAATTATTCGGCAATACTATTTTATTTTATTCTATTTGTTACTCTCGTAACAATTTTAAAGATAAGCTAAGTTTTCCTAAAGTACATGTATTGGAACAATACTTTAATTATTTAAGTATTGTTCCAATACATGTAATTTAACAACTTAAATTTATACATTAATTAATTGTTAAATTAATATTTATAAAAATTCTTTTATTAATAATTTGATTGTTTAAATTCTTTATATTGATTTGAACTAAATTTTTACTTATAATTAAAATAAATAAATGCGTTGATTATACAATAAATTGTTAAATAAAGTTTACTGTATATTTTGATGGCATTGGTTTAATACTTTATTGCTTATTTAAAGCTTTTAATTTTGTACTAATAAACAATTTTTTTTTTGTTATCCTGAAAACTTGTAATTTTGGACTTTAACCCCTTTTCTTTATTAATTTTTTTGTATTAAATTCAATTCTTATAAAAATTAATACTATAGTAATACTAGTAATAATAATTATAATTAGAAGTGTAATTTAAAACATTTATAAATATAACGAATACTGTTTATTGATATTAAAATCCTGGTACTTTATATTACAATCGTAGTTATTAATATAACGAATACAGTACCTAAAATCAATTATCCTAGTTGTAATATTTATAAAAAATGGTTTTTATTATAAAAACACCGTTATTGATATCACGTACACAATATTTTAGTATTAAAAACAACAATTATTAATATTACAATTGTTTATCAATATTACGGTAGGTCCGTACGTAATATTAATAATCAATATTTTGTTATATTAATAATGGCGTCATCGGGTTCAAATCAATAATCAAAATTATTTTATTAATGAACTTTTTTTTTAATATTATGTAGTAATTTTTTTCAGTGTAATATTGATGTGGATATAAGAAATAGAATAAAGTGTGAGTCGGTGAAGTGGAGAGAAGCATCTGTTATATTGTGCAAAGAAAGAAATCGGAAGCTATTAAAAGTTATGGAAACTAATGTTAAAGAAGAGGAGGTGGAAGATCAAAATAGAGATGAGGTTGGTTGATGTGAACGGATAAGAGTCGTCGATCTAAGTAATTGGGATTAAGGTGATGAAATAGAATGACAAAATCAATTGTACGAAGAATATTTTTTCAATTTTAATATTTCATAATAGAATTGTCCTAGTTAAAAACAAAAAAGAATTTGTTAATTATTGGTAGATGGATAAACAACTATTTTTATGATTGGATATAATTTAATTAAAAATTAGGATGCACCATTTTGTTTTATTATATCAACTTAGTACAAAAACTCATCACGGTCATGTTTTTTTTTTTTTTTTTGTTATTACCAGTTATTTAATGTATAAATATATTATCTCATTTTTTTTAAGGTGACATGAAAGGTTGTATTTTTAATAAAAAAAAAAAAACAAGTTAAAAGGCCTCTGAACACTGTAGTCTAACAGACAATTAGCAGATGTATCAACTTGCCAAGTCAGCTGCAGATGACACTATCTTAGCAGAACTTCGGTTTGTAACATACAGTGTTAACTACACAAGCATTTAGATGTACAAACTAAATGAGAATAAGTGGTACAACATAAGCACCAAACTTAATGAAATTAAAGGATCCATTGTGAGATAGGACAAACCTGATAATTTCATAAGAGAAAACTGTTAAAATAAGTAAATAATATTATATAAAATATTTCAAAATAGGATACACCCAATATGATTTACTGACATCCAATTACAAAAGAGCCTCCAATTTGCAAGTTACACCATCCTCAACAATGTGGAATTAACACTAATTGAATGCCTAATACATATTATAACAACATAGTTTAGGTTCAGACTCCCAGTTACTATATTAAACATTAAACTTCATTAGGACTTATTTACCATCAATAATATGATAAAAACTTTAAATATGTATCATATAATTTATATATAATGACAACATAAGTTATACAAGCCAATGGCTTAGTTTCCGAAGATTTAGAATATAAAAAAATAAATAATAACAAAAATAACCGTTAATAAGTCTTTCACACCAAGATGATAATTTTACTGAACAGTTAAAACAATTTTTTTCTTCAGTGACAAAAAACAACAAATATATACATATATATTCGTATATATATATAGCCATATAAAAATAGGAACAACAAAGATTGTTGAATTCAAAATCAATTATAAAAACCAAAAATTATTTACAAATCTTATTTCTACAATAGTAATCACTCTAAATATTACAAGAAAAAGATGCCAAGTTTTTTTAACAAGTTATATTATGTATGGTACGTTAAGACTAGTAAAATGTTTTTTTTCTTAATGATGGGAACAATTAAATTAAAGAATTCATTAGAGAGGATAATAAGATAATTTTAAAATAATTAATTACTTCAAAAAGTATTTTTGATCTTCAATAAAATGTTTTTTTTAATGTATTTAAATTTTTTTTTTTTTTTTAATTAGCGCATACGATATTTATTTGATTCAGTGACGTCATTCACATCATTTTTAAAATCAACATCAATCACAAAGTCCAGATCTCTAGTATTACGTTCATTTGGTGACATAGAAAATGTTCCATAAACTTCATCATTTCTTTTCACTGTTAAGTAGTTATCTAAGTAAAATACTGTTTGTTTCCAATGTGTGTAAGGAGCTTCTGGAGCAGTAGAAAAACCAATTCGTTTATGACATTTGCTAAATTCAATAGTGAAATATGTAACAAATGCATGAATGTAGTCTTGACGACGTACTTGAAGATTAAAAGGGGCGGTAAAGGTCAAATCTTCTTTCTTAACAGTATACAAATCAACTTCTTTTAATAAACTTGAATTTGTTACTACCTAAAATATAACACTAATTAGTTTTGCATTATGACAAAAGTTAATAAGATTCTAATTTTTATAGGCATTTGAATATTCACTTGTTTTGGTTCAACACAATCAACTAAAGGTTCACTAATTGCAACATTACGTATGGCACTCATATTAAATCCATAAACATTTTCCCACCAATTTATTTTATCATCTTTATATTGTCTATCTTCAATACCAGTTATAAATAAATTGGCTCTATCTGGGAATAACATACCATCTAAAAAAAAAAAATATCAAGTTAACAATTGAAACTTTAGTTAACTTTAAACAGTATTTTGCTTTTAAAATCATTAAAATTTTTAGTGTACTAAATAAAATATTTAATTAAAATTTAGACCCATTTACCTACAAATCATTTATTTCTTCTTTAACTTTAATTAAATAGTTACTCTAAGATATACATAGAATGGAACACATCTAACAAGAATTTATTTAAAAACCATTTTGCTGATTTTTAAACTTTTTACATTTTTATTTATAAATTACATTAAAACCATAATTGGTATAATTTTTATTAATAAATTAAATAAAAATAACTTTTTAAAATTTTTATAATAACTAGGGGTCAATAACAATTTTAATTGAGTAATTATTAAATTACAAGCATTTAAATTAATGCATAGAGTAGGTAAGTATTAAATTATTGTAATTATCAGTATAGTTGGAGCCACCGACTAGCAACCATCACTTTGAAGACGGACTCTGCAATGAGTCCAAAACATCAGAACTCAACTGTAAAAATGGATACATCCTTAAGCATTTGAAGCAACAAGGCAATCCATAAAAGCATTAACACATTTATAACACTTTAATTGTTCCAAAAGTTAAAAAAGTAGCTCGTGAGATATATTTTACTCTGTATGTTGGTAGAATTTTAACACAGTACTTATTTTTGTCTTATATTACCTTCTTTCAGCCATTTGTCTCTAGCATAAAGTACAGTATCTAACATAGATTCGTAAAACAGACAATAGCCCATCCATTCAGATATAATTATATCTACTTTGGTGATTCCATCGGGTAATTCTATTTCTTCAACCTTCAATTAAAAGTTTTTATAATTGAGTACATGATTATAAAATATAAATACTATAATTAGCTAGAGAATAGAACAGTAAAACTCTTATTTATATTAAAAACTGTGAGATGTACATGCAAGTATATTTAGAAATATAAAAGATACTGAATGCCACTGTTTCACATCAAATTAATTAAGGCCAGAGTTGGAGAAATCACTGAGAACTTTGCCTAGGATAACATGCTCTTTTAGAGACATGGCACAAAAAAGTGATTTAAAAGTTCATTTGATTGTTTGTTGGTTCTGTTGGATTTTGTGATGATAAAATGTCATGTAAACTATAAAGCTGACCCTGTTATTAATGATCAAGCATGATTTGTGAATTTGTGAATTAAGTGAATTTGTGAATTAAGTAAAATATTAATCATATTGTTATAAACATATATTTTAATTAACTAGTCATTTTAAGTTTTACAAATTATAAATCTATAAGAGCAATGATTTTAACACAGACATTTATAATTAATTTTGATAAAAGTAAAAAAAATTATTTAGACAAATTTTATAGTACAAAGATAATGAAAATTGATTCAGCAATAGACTAAGGGAGGAGAAATTACCACTTTTTTTATCCTACTGTTAGACAATGAAATTATACTACAATAAAACAAATGTAAAATTAACTTACTTTTCCTTTAATAATCGTCACAATATGGCTTAAGTTGTTATCAGCAACAATTTGTTTTGCATAATCAACAATATTAGAACATTCAATGCCAAATACTCTAGCAGCTCCAGCTTTAGCAGCAAACATAGACAATATACCAGTTCCACAGCCTATGTCTAACACAATTTTATCCTAAACAAAAAGTGTTGATTTATAAAGATTTCTTTTTATAATATAGTATGTACTAATAAAATTTTTTATTAAATCTATTTCTACCTTAAATAAATGTTTATTATAATACATTGAATTTCTATAGGTGAGTG
This sequence comes from Daktulosphaira vitifoliae, assembly GCF_025091365.1. Lineage (NCBI taxonomy): Eukaryota > Metazoa > Arthropoda > Insecta > Hemiptera > Phylloxeridae > Daktulosphaira > Daktulosphaira vitifoliae. The sequence continues at coordinate 14,422,911 of NW_026099572.1, read as the reverse complement.
TCCGAACTTCATCTTTAAGCATTTCTTCATGTATGCCAAAGTGTGCATAAGAATCAAAATAATAATCCATTGATGTCATCTCACCAACAGTAACAGTGCCATTTTTTAAACCATTAGGGATTATTGTAACAGATGATCCACTAGCAATAGTTTCCCCAATGTTATTGTCCATTATAACATCCATAGGATCTATTTTACCATCCTAAAATAATAAAAAAATTTATTTAGGAAATTCACAATTAACAGTAAAAAATATTTTTTCATATAACATTATTGAATTAATAAAACAATTTTAATGGCAAACAGATACTTAACCATTTTAAAAATGTGCAACTTATAATTTAAAATCAGATGTATAAAGACTTTACAATTAAATAATTTTAAAACTTGTAACATATCCATACTTTAAGATAATTTATAATTATTCAAAAGAAAATATAATTATGCAATATTGCACTCGATAGAGTTTAATAATTACTAGTGTCTAAACTTACTAAAATATTTCCAACAGGAGTAGAAATTTGTGACATTTTAAAATTTAAATATGTACTTAACAGCTTAACTAAAATTTATTTTATAATATAAAAGTATTAATTTTATTTTATTTTCTTATTTTACTTTTTTTAAATTAAAAATAACAATAAAGTCTAAAACCACATTAGCCGTTGCTGTTTGGAACAATTACTAATATAGAACAAATGCAAAACAAATGATATTTAACATGAAGTTAGAGACGTATATAAAATAAACCGCATTATTTATTAAGATAAAATTAACCTCAATTTATAAATTTAAATAATAAAAAAAAAATTTATATTTCATAATTTTTTTTTTTCTCTTGTAATATTATTAAGTTTAGTCCAGGTGTATGAGGTTTTTTAATATAAATTGTATTTTAATCAAATAATTTTTATTAATTTTATTTGTATTTTAAAACTATTTAGTGGAAATGTATTTTATATTAGTAAAATACTTGAATATTTGTAGTGCTATCTATCATTAAAGTGTAAACTAGTTAATATTTATCGGCTAGGTTCGCTAGTACTCGTCAGACGTGAATTATTTTGTTTACATATTTCAATCGTGAAACTTAGTTACTATTAATGAGTGTATGTTGGTTGGTGTGCCAAGTAAATTGAGAATTACTAAAGTCAACGTAGTTTTTATACATTTAATCATTTATTAATCATTTAGATACTTTTCGGTATTTAAACTTATTTAGTTGAAATTTTAATTAAATTTTACCGAAATTATTTTGTTCAGTTATGTGCGAAATATTATGAAATAATACAACGAAATGTCATCACAGGATTACGATTTGGTAAGTGTTAACAACGTCCTGTTGAAGGAATGTTTGGGCGGGACGCATTAAAATAGAAGTTTGTGCCAGTTGCATGTTACAATCTACTTGTTAAATTTAATTGACAATTTAGTATTTATTAAAAGTAGGACATATTTTATTTAGTTTGAATATATTATATTAATAGTTTTTATTATAAAAATATGTATTTTTAAAAATATTTTGATGAATGTTACTAATTTTTTATTGTGCATTGTGTAGCTAATTCGAATAAATTTGTGTATTTGATGTCTAATTAGAAATTTAATTTATCTTGTGTTTTAAATAATTGAATGTAATATTTTTAAGTAATTGATTTAATTTCTAATTTTTTATTTAACTTGGATGTAACTGATTGTATTTCATATATTTTATAAATTATCCTTAATAAATAATCCATGTATTTTGTATTTACTTTGGTGGGATATCAAATTTTTATAGTACTTTAATATGTGAATTATCATGGAAAATATTGATAAAATTATTATTTTTAAACATTTTTAGAAACTATCATTAATTATATCATAAATAATGTACCTTGTCATGTAGTAATTTATAAACCAGTTTTAAAAAGTTATATTGATTGTTTTTAAGAAAAAATTATAAAATTCGAGAATTATCAATTGTTTAATTGAAACTTGAATTTTGATGTTAGCAAATCACATTGTCTAAACATTTTTTTTCACTTCTTCTTTATTTTATAAATCTACTATAATAAAGGATTTTAAAATATTAGGTCTTTATAATCCAGAAACTCAATTCAAACTTTTTATTATGTAACATTGTTTTTCTAATATTCTTTTATATCATTTTTATTGAATATAAGTGTATGAATAATAGAAAACAATGTTGGCATTGGTCCAATCATTCTAGTAATAATACTCATTTAATGATTCTCATTGACACTTATGTTGTATTTTAATTTTTAATAGCTGATCAAACCCCCTAAAAAATATATTTACTAATAATTGTTTTAATTACTAAATCATAATTATTTTTAATTATGATTTATACTTTAGTTCTTCATAAGGAAGCACATATACCCCAATAAAAATACATAAATATTTATAGTCTTCTAAATTATATGTTGTAATAAAAGTTATTTATTGTCTAGTACAGTAATTGATTCAAAAAATAATTTATAAGTTTTTGATTATTATTAGTCGCATTTAATTCAAAATTTAATTAATTTTTTGATTATATATTTAAAGAGTTATTATACCAAGTAATTATTTTAATATCCTTTTGTAAGACTATTTACAGTTAAATTAATTAAAAAATATAGATGAATAAAACAATACATTATATATAAGTTATTTATATTAGTAAATAAGAAGCTTTTGTCTTGGTTATTTATGTCACTTAACTATTCCAAAATAGACTTTTAGAAGACTTGTTTTTGTAGATGTTGTTTGGCAAAATGTCAAAAATAAAAAATAAAATACATTATACTTTTTTTGGGCCTGTTATTGTAATTAATTATACAACAAAATTTCAGTGTTTTGAGACTATTAATTTTGGAGCATTTAATGGGTTATGTATATCTAAAAATTATTTAATGAGTAATAGATGTTTTATATTAAGTATTGATAATAATAACGATTTTGGATTGGAATTAGAAGATGGTTATAGATTAAAATCATTATTATTTATTTATTTTAAAAATAAAATTATAATTCAATAATAGTAATATCATATTCCTGTCATTTGAAATTTTAAAAACATTTTTTAAAAAATACTTATTAATAATTTAATATTTCAATGCTTGATGTTAATTAATATATTTATACCATTTCTATATATATATTATGTAATATTGAGCTTGTAATGTAGTATTTTTAAATAGTGTGTGATTTTTTTTTTTAATTATTTTAGCATGGTAGAACAGATTCATACAGAGTTGCTACTGTTCCATCAAACTTTGATGATAATAAAACTTTTGATGGAAAACCAAAAGTAAATTTTGTATACTTATTTTTTTACAATTAGTGTTATTACATTGTTAAACAATAAAATATAATGCTATCCTTTTTTCATTTAGACAAGAAGAAAACCCCCATCTTCTATCAGTACTAAGTATAGTCGTGCTGAAAATCTAGATGAACTAAAACAAGATCCAAACTTAGATTATCATAAAATATCTTTAGATGAATTGTACCAAAGATTTGGAACTCATCCTGAAGCTGTTAGTATACATTTTTGTTATATGAATTTCACATTCATACAAAATTATGATTATGTACTTTTTTTGCATTGAAAATAGGGTTTAACACATGCTAAAGCTCGTGAAAATTTAGAAAGAGATGGTCCTAATACTCTGACACCACCATTAACAACGCCTGAATGGATTAAATTTGCCAAACAAATATTTGGTGGATTTTCTTTATTATTGTGGATTGGAGCCTTATTATGTTTTGTAGCTCATAAAGCTGAAACCAGCACTACTGTAAATTCAAATGATGATTATGTATGTTTTTTTTTAGTATTTATTTGTAACAATAGTAATAAAATGCCTACAAACATGCTAATTTAAAATTTACCATATTTTATTTTATTTATACAATTATTTATTTAAACTAATTGATTATTAACATATAATTTACCTTTTTATAATATGAAATACAGTTATATTTGGGAGTAATATTAGTAGCAGTTGTTATAATCACAGGAATTTTTTCATATTATCAACAAGCTAAGTCTTCGGCAATTGTGAATTCCTTTAGGAACTTAGTTCCACAGGTAAGATAAAATGAAACTATAAAGGTGTGGTTGCTTTATTGTTGCATTCTTTGCTATAGCTTTTTGTAGAAGCTTGGTTGTGGGTATATTTTAATATTATATTTAGTATAGTTTGGCTTGCTTAATTTAGCTTATTTTTTTACTGCAGATGTATTTAGGTTGCAGTATAATTGCTGTTATTGTAGTTACTGGTTATCTGTCTTATTGTCGACAACTTAATCAAGGTGCTGTCATAAAATCTTTTTATGAAACAAATATGCAGGTCTGTCACTTTTTAGCTAGTTTTATTTGAAAATTATGTAAGAAAATAAAATTTTTTTATGTAATACTTAGTTCCATTAACAGGCTATAAAATCAAAATTATTTCAATTTTCGAATTTTTTTTTACAACTAATAAGTTATTTCAACAAAATTATATTTTATTTATGTTAGAATAAAAATTACAAAAACTGAGAATTTTATAAGTTCGCTTTTGAAACTTTTATTAAACTGAAAAATGTGAGTTTAAACTAAAATTAACTAGAAAATAATATAGGTATTAATTTTGGTTTTTAAACTTTTAAAAGTCAAATTTTAAATTCAACTATGGTTTTATAGGGGATCTTATGATATTTTTGGTAGCTGTAATCCTTATTCCAATTTTGATAAAAAAAAAAATACAATATATGTTGACTAACTTACTAGACATGTATGATAAAACTTTCCTTTCCTAGTCCTGATCTTCAATATATGTGGCATTGTAATATTCTAAAAATTTTAATTTTATACAAAAAAGTTAGATAAAATATTTTATTTTACTCCTTTAAAACTGCCAAATTTTTGTAAACATTCAAATATTTAATATTTTATTTAAAAAAAATTGTACAAATATTATTTTTTTTTATCAATTTAGAAGAAAAAATCTTAGTTTGTATTCTTAAAAATTCAAATGCTTTTTATTTTTATATTTTTAATTTGTGTATTTTTGTTTTAATAATTTCATAATCACCTAATATTATTAATTTTATTAGTTTTATAATAATTTTATGTGGCGGTTTTTAAAATAATTTAAACATTTTTGTTTAAATTGGTTATTAAGTTGGCTTTGATTAACTATAAATGAGTTATCCAGTTTTAAAGTGATTTATCAAACGATTTTGTTATTTTTTGACAAATTGTCTTACAAACTAGACATGAAAATGCAAAATTACAAAAAAAAATTTTTTTGGAAATACATTATTATGCAACTGAATGACTCAAATTGTTTGAATATACGCTGGGGTAAATATTTTCTTAAGGCGGTATGGTGTCATAATGAAATATATTGGTTTAAATGTATTTATTAGTGGAATTTATATTATTACTAGTTTGCTGTTGTCATACGTCAAGGAGAAGCTATAACATTACGAGCAGAGGAACTTACTTTAGGAGACATTGTTGAACTAAAATTTGGTGACCGTATTCCAGCTGACTTAAGAATTATTGAAAGCCGTTCATTTAAAGTTGATAATTCATCATTAACTGGGGAATCAGAGCCTCAGAGTCGTACTCCTGAATACACTCATGATGATCCGTTGGAAACCAAAAATTTAGTATTTTCTACTACACATGCAGTTGAAGGTAAGATTTAAGATATATGCAGGTTTATTTTAAATTATTGGTAAGAGCTAGATGATATTTTCAAAAGAAACTGGGTCTGTTAAAATTCTTTAAATTGAGTCATATACTAGAGTAATAATATTATTTGTATTTAATATCTATAATTACTATAAATAATATTTATAGATATATATATATATATATATATATATTTATTAAATATATATCTTATTTTAATATTTAGGAACGGCCAAAGGTGTTGTTATAGCATGTGGAGATAATACAGTTATGGGAAGAATAGCTGGTCTTGCCTCAAGTTTAAAAAGTCGACCAACACCAATTGCTAGAGAAATTATTCGTTTTGTGAATTTTGTTAATCTTACTGCTATAGTCATTGGTTTATTGCTATTTATAATTGCTTTATTGATGGGATGTTATTGGTTAGATGCTATTGTTTTTTTGATAGGTTTGGACTTCACTGTTATTATTATTATTTTAATAGATTTATGATAAAAATCTGAATTATTATATTTTTAGGATTTCTTGTTGCTGCAGTTCCAGAAGGACTTTTGGCAACAGTAACTGTTTGTTTAACTCTTACAGCTAAACGAATGGCATCTAAAAATTGTTTGGTAAAAAATTTAGAGGCAGTGGAAACACTTGGTTCTACATCAACTATTTGTTCTGATAAAACTGGTACTTTAACACAAAATCGTATGACTGTTGCTCATATGTGGTTTGATAACCAAATAATTGAAGCTGATACTACTGAAGATCAATCTGGTGTGCAATATGATCGTTCAAGTCCTGGTTTCAGAGCTTTAGCAAGAATAGCAACTTTATGTAGCCGTGCTGAATTTAAAGCTGGGCAAGATAGTGTACCAATCCTAAAAAAGTTAGTCATTTGATTTGATCAAATATTTAAGTTAATAACAGAAACTATAATTTAATAAATAGATGTATTACATTATATTAAAATCTTAAATTATATTAAAAAATTTACATGAATATTCATATTTTTATGTATTTAGAGAAGTTAATGGTGATGCATCAGAAGCTGCACTTTTGAAGTGCATGACTCTTGCTTTGGGTGATGTTATGACAATTCGGCGAAAAAATCGTAAAGTTTGTGAAATTCCATTTAATTCCACAAATAAATATCAGGTATATGATTGGAATTAAATTTTATCAAATTAAAAAAAATTAAAATGCTAAATTTTATTATTAGGTTTCAATTCATGAAACTGAAGATCCCATAGATTCTAGATATTTGTTAGTTATGAAAGGTGCTCCAGAACGTGTTCTTGATCGTTGTTCTACCATATTTATAGGTGGTAAAGAAAAAGTGCTTGATGAAGATATGCGTGATGCATTTAATAATGCTTATTTAGAGCTGGGTGGTCTTGGTGAACGTGTTCTTGGTTTTTGTGATATGTTATTACCAGCAGACCGTTTTCCTAAAGGTTTCATGTTTGATGTTGATGAACCAAATTTTCCTTTAACTGGTATGCGTTTTGTTGGCTTGATGTCAATGATTGATCCTCCAAGAGCTGCAGTACCAGATGCTGTAGCTAGATGCCGATCAGCTGGAATTAAAATTATTATGGTTACCGGAGATCATCCTATTACTGCTAAAGCTATTGCCAAGTCTGTTGGAATTATATCTGAAGGAAATGAAACAGTTGAAGATATTGCTCAACGGTTGAACATTCCTGTATCTGAAGTTAATCCAAGAGATGCTAATGCTGCTGTTGTTCATGGCTCTGAATTATTAGATTTGCCGCCTGAAGTTTTAGATGAAATATTAAGGTATATTCTATATTTACTTATTATACATTGTTTATTATTAACTAAATGAACTAATATTGTATAAAATACAGTACCTTTCTATATTATTAGACCCAAACTATAAATAACAATGTCCCGAAAATAAAGTTTCAATGAAAACTGTAGAGTAACTGTAATAGAGTTTTGGTTTTTCTCATTGTTTGTAACAATTGAAATTTTTCTTTTTGACACATACTGTATAATTTTATATGTATTCTTTTTTATTAGGCAAGTCTTTATGACTATACTAAATGGTTTGGTAGATATTTTGGATACAATTTACAACCATAAAGCCAAAGATCATAGAGATGATCTTTCAGTAATAGGTTTCTTTTACATGTGCAGTAATTTGAATTATAATTTTTCAGAAAAAAGCTTAATTAAAATATTTTTTAGAAACTCTTAAAATTGTATAAACAAGGTTTAAAACTAGTAACAACATCTATTACTATTAGTAATATATTGATATATGAATTGTATTATTTTGAAATTTCTTTACAAAAACTTTTGAAGAATAAAAACTTGTGTGACAGCTTGATATAACAATCAAACTTTTGCAAGAGTTCAATTATGGTTCTCATATAAAACATAAAATCAATTTAATTTATATTTTAATCATTATGCAAAGGATATTTTAATTAAATCATAATAGATGTATTGGTTTAAAAAATATTTTTTGCAAAAAAAAAACCTAATAATACTATCTATCACTGTAGTAAGATTTTGTCTAATTAGATCTAATCAGAAAACTTTTTATTCATATTATAGTAATTTTTTATTATTACATCAAGTCAACAAATTTGAAAGTGATTTTAGGATACTACACAAATTTATTTGTCAAATTGAAATACCAAATGATTTTCTATTTCAATGGAAATTAGTATTAATATGACCTAGCATTTCCAAAAAATCTACTAAGTCATTTATTTTATTCATATATAATTGATTTGTATGCCTGATAAATAAAATTAAGTGAACAAAATTGCTATATTATTATTTTTTATTTGGGTCTAATAACATAGCAAGATACTGTAATATAATATTCATTGTGTAATATAGATATCATAAAGAAATAGTATTTGCAAGAACATCCCCTCAACAAAAATTATCAATCGTTGAAGGCTGTCAGAGAATTGGTGGAGTGGTAGCTGTAACTGGTGATGGTGTAAATGACTCTCCAGCTCTTAAAAAATCTGATATTGGTAATAATATTAGCATTACTTATAACTGTGGCGTATCCAGTGGGAGGGCTCCCAAAATTTCAGGCAATGTTATTAAATAATATAAAGTATATAGATATATTCTTAGCATATAAATGTAATATAAGATATAAAAGGTAGTATTGCGTTTGCATATATATACTGTTGACAAACACTAGTGGCCGTTCTCCTATCCACCCCCAGCCCAAAATGTCCAATGTTGTGTAGTAGTCTATGTCATCAAAACACAAACTGTATACAATGTCATGCCTATTTATATTGACATTACAATTTTCACATCATTATCATTATTATTATGTAATTATAATTAATAATGGTAATTTTTGTGGTCTTTTGAGACATCAAGCACAACATGGAGATAAAAAAAAATATTTAGAAACTTGTTCCAATGCAATGTACACAAGTCTATTTATCCAAAATGAAATCATTAACATTTTTGGAAAACTTGTTCTATTGGACATAATTTTAAAAAATTTCAAATTCAGATTATTTTTCTGTTCTTGCTGATGAAACAACAAATATTGCTCAAATAGAACAATTTTCAAACCGTATACAATATAGAGACAAAGAGTTGACAGTTATTCGAGACTATTTTCCTTTTTTTGTACCAGTTCATAATGTAACTGGTTTGTTTTGCCACCATCTTACAAAGTACATTAAAAGAACTTGGTTTGGACTTAAATAATTATTTGGACAAGGTTACAATGGGGCTGCTACTATATCTGGTAACTTTTGTGGTGTTCAAGCAATAATAAAAGAGAGTTGCCCAAAAATTTTTTATAATCACTTTGTTTCTCAATCTTTGAATCTTTGCTGATCTGATGCTGCCATGACACAAGCTATTCGTAATTTGTTTAGTATTATTTCTGATTTTTGTGCTTTTTTCCATTTGGTAAAGAGAATTAAAAAAAATAAAATAATAAAATAAAAAAAATGAAATTAATGAGATACTACTTAAAGCTCAATTGTATAAAGCAAAGTCTTTATGCAAAACTCTATGATTTTTATAACATGAGGCAGTAATGCTGTTAATGAATTTTTAGAACTTATTGTTTAACAAATAGAATGTGATTCTTCAAACAGAACAACTAGTATATTCTGTCTACATATCATGTAAATTGTTAATTATACTTATAATTTATCAGAATACTTGCAAAGTAAAAATATTGATCTTGTAAATACTTTTAATAGAGTGAGTCAGGTAACAATTCAAATTAAGTTTTAAGAGAAAATGCAACTGATAAATTTAATCACATTTATGAAAAAAATTAATTTAGGAGGTTTATTAAATATTAATATAATTTGTAAAATAAACCACAAAAATGTAACTTTTCAAAATACTCAAAAATTTTATAGGAGAACAGTTTTTATACCTCACTTAGATGATATACTTTCATCATTAAATGAATGTTTTTATCACTTAAAGAAATAATAAATTCTCTACAATATGTTTTACTAAATATGATTGTAGATAAACCATATTCAAGCCTTAAATTATTTATTTATTTTAATCACTTATTTTGCAGTTATTATATATATATATATTGTGAATGTAATGTATAACTAATCAGTCTCCATCAAAATTATTCTTGGATACACATCTGCTTTGAATTATTTTTATATAATTTTCTTAAAAATTATAATATTTTATTATTGATGACATCGCTTTCTGCGCAGAAACAGAAAATGACTTGCAAAATATTTTAACTAAGGTCAATAAAATATTATGGAACAAATATGGAATGCGATTAAATAAAAAAAAGACAAAGGTTATGGCGTGCAGCAAGACAAACCCTTCTCAACTTAATATATACATAGATAACGCACGCATAGAACAAGTCCAACACTTAAATTACTTAGGAAGTAAAATAATGGAAGATGGCCGTTGTAAAGATGAAATTCTAAGTAGAATAGCGCAAGCGAAGAGGGCTTTCCAGAATAAAAAACACCTACTGAACACCAATAGTATGGACTTAGAGGTAAGGAAAAGGTTCTTAAAAAAATATATATGGAGTATTGCCTTATATAGCTGTGAAACCTGGACAATCAGTGCAATAGAGAAAAGAAAACTAGAGGCCTTCGAATTGTGGTGTTATCGTAAAATGTTAAGAATTAAATGGATTGATAGAATAACGAATGAAGCAGTATTAAATAGAATAAAAGAAAAGAAAATACTATGGCATACCATAAAAGTTAGAAGAGCTTAAATGATAAGACATCTACTACGCCATGAGAGTATAACAAAAACCGTCATAGAAGGCGACGTTAAAGGCCATATAGGAAGAGGAAGACCAAGGATGGAGTATATGAAGCAAATAATAAGTGACATGGGGAAGAATAGTTATAAAGAACTAAAGGAATTGAGTAATGATAGGGAAGAATGGAGAACTGCAGCAAACCAATCTAAGGATTGAAGACTGAAAAGAAGAATATTTTATTATTACAATGTCTATATATTTAAAGTCAAATTGGACAATATTGTTCAATTAATACTTACTATGTTTTTAGTTTAAAAACATAAATGCCAATATTTTTTTACATATTTTAAAAACAATTCATAAATAATATAAAATATTATTTTTTATAAGCTTTTTAGCCACTATAAAAGAGGTTTATAACATTTTATACTCCTAGGCAGGTAATTAAATCATTACCAAAGTGAATTCTGGATAACTGCAATCATTGAGTTGATTTTTTACTCAACAAATGAAGCCATCTATAATCAAATCATAAATCCTAAATAGTTGAACCAAATGATCCAATTATATTTTCTCTTTTCTAGGATTACTTCTCCAATTTTTTTAAATGTTTATTTTATGTTCAAATTATATTATTATATAATTATGCATTATATAATCTATTAAATGATAAATTATTAATATTAAATAAATTCATAACATCAATTTTAACATTTAATATAAAATTTAATAAAGGATTGTCAGAAATAATTTAAGTCAAACTTTCTTGAAAATTTCAGTCTGTTTTTTTTTATCTTTATAACTATAGAATAATCAATATTTTTTTATAATCTAAATACAGTGTTTTATTATTAAAAATATACTTAGTATAATTTTTACATTCATATATTGCACTCATTTATTTAACAGGTGTTGCAATGGGTATTTCTGGATCAGATGTCTCAAAAGAAGCTGCTGATATGATACTTTTAGATGACAATTTTGCAAGCATTGTAACTGGTATTGAAGAAGGGCGCTTAGTATTTGACAATCTTAAAAAATCGATTGCATATACTCTAACATCCAACACTCCACAATTACTACCATTTATTGTTTTCATAATGTTAAGAATACCTTTACCCATTGGAGCAATTGCAATATTATGTATTGACCTTGGTACTGACATGGTAAGAAAAACTTTTTCATTATTTATTGATATTATTTTATAAGGTTCTTTAATTAAAATTCAACTTGGGTTATATTGTTTGTTTTAAAAAAATAGTAAGATGAGATAGGGTAAGTGTGTCTGCTTGATATTTGAACTCAGTAACATTTATAATTATTTAGAAGAAATGTTTTCAAAGCGTTATGTTATCCACTTTTTGTTATGATACATGCTCAAATACTGACTTTTTGATGTGATTGATTTCATGTGACTGAATGATTAACTATGTTTGCTATATTTTTTATTTTAACTATTAAATAATATAATAATTTATTTAAATTCAATTTCACACTAGCTCCAGTACATTTGTTTATCTGAATAAGTGTGATATTAGTTGTGTAAATCTAATGAAGTATATCAAAATTTGGATTATTTGAGAACTAATAATTTATTTTTGTCTGCTAACCTAATCAACAAAAATGTCAATTAATCAGTCGTACATTAAACTTGAATGATTGATATTGATATTAAAAAAAAGTATATTACTCTTAAATTAATTAATTGCCTATTTTTTTATAATTGTGTCAAATAAATATATTATCGTGTAAAATACTTCATCTACTTAAATAATTAAATATATTACTATTACGTAGAAACAAAGTTTAATTTATAGAATCGGCAAACTATAAAAAGAAAGTAGTACACCTACCTCCTTTTTATTGTTATAGTTTTTTATTTTAACAAGTACTGGAAAATTTAACATTTTAATATAAAATCATTAAATTTAAACAAAAAAAGCACACACACTTGCCTCATTTCACTTTAATTAGTATGTTTTAGGTTGACCTAAAATCATTTTAGACAATTAATTTTTACATTATCATATGAATTTACATTGTAATAATAATGCATGAATATTCCTTCTCTAGAGAGTTATATTTGAATATCATAAATAAATATAATATTTTACTAATATACATATTAAACAAAAATAGTGATTAAAATCACTATCATAAGAAACGCTTTGATGCAAATCTGTAAATAGCGTTTAATTATAGGAAATTGGTGGATTATTCCAAAAGAAAAATTAACTCCTATTTTTTGTTCAACTTCGACTGCCATTTGCACATAGTAGATAGGCTGTCAAATTTCTTTTTTTTATAAATCAGACTGTTTCCCTTTATACGAGGGGGGGTTAAATTTTTTAAAATACAAGTAAAATGTAGACAAATTTTTCAACATAACTTTTTAAAATGTTCCGGAAATACTCCAAACTTCAAATATATTTCAAATTAAAACTTACATTATGTACTATAAGTTCAAAAAAAAAAAATTGTCCCTACACCTTTTCTTCTGTAGGCAGATGCCCGTCGAATTTAACGAAAAATGTAATTTTTATGTAAAAATCACTGTTTAACATGAAATGTTTTAATATTTAAAATTGCCATTAATTGTTGAAAAATGAACAATTTAAAATAATTCTTTTAGCTTCGATGCGAAGCGGCGAAGGTATTAATTTTACTATGATGTGTTTTTTTTTTTATGTCTGTTGCCACTTTTTCTCAGCTCTCACTGAACCGATTTCTTTCAAAAATACGTCAAAAGATCACAAATCGTATCTAGTTGAAGACATTACCCTTAAAAATTGAAAAAAATTCCCTCGTTCCCCGCAAATGGGGGAAATATCCAAAAAAATTACAAATTTAAAAATCGCTAATTTTCGAAATTTTTTCACTTTTTTTTCTTAAAACTTCCATAACTTTTTGAAAAATCAACAAATCAACATAATTTTTTTTTATACTAAAACCTTAGATATTTACCTTTCATTTGATATCATTTTTTTGAAAATCTATCACTTAACCTGCTCATTGGGGGGGATTTAAAATGGCAACTTTTTTACAAAAATTAATTTTTTCAACTTAATTTTTGAAAATGTTCCGGAAAGACTGCGTCCTTTAAACATATATCAAATTAAAGCTTATTTTATGTACTACAAAATGAAAAAAAAAAATTTGTCCCGACACTTTTTTTTCTACATTTAAACGGCTGCCGTAGTTAAAAAAACACTATTTTTGTGTTAAAATTTTCGATTTTCGATTTTAAATTTTCAACTTAAAAATGCTATAACTTTTTGAAAAATGTATATATCAGCACAAATTTTTTTTTTCTAAATACATTATAAGTACATCTTTCATTTGACATACTTTTTATTAAAATTGGACAATTTCCCCTTATATAGGGGGCGTTCAAAACTTAAAATATTGTAAAAAACATAGATCTTTTTCAACTGAACTTTTGAAAATGTTCCGGAAATACTGCGTCCTTTAAACATATATCAAATCAAAGGTTATGTTATATACTATCAAATGAAAAAAAAAAATTTGTCCCGACATCTTATCTTCTATGTGCAAATGGCTGTCGAAAATTTAAAAAAAAATGTAATGTTTGCGATAAAAATTACATTTTATCGGGATGTTTTTTGTACTTAAAACTGCCATAACTTTTTCAAAAATGAACAAATAAAAATAATATTTTTTTGTATTGAAACCTTAGATATTTCCCTTTCATTTGATATAATTTTTTTTGAAAATCTAACACTTATTCTGCTCACTGGGAGGATTTAAAATAGTAACTTTTTTACAAAAAATAACTTTTTCAACTTAATTTTTGAAAATGTTCCGGAAATACTGCGTCCTTTAAACATATATAAAATTAAAGCTTATTTTATGTACTACAAAATGAAAAAAAAAAATTTGTCCCGACGATCTATCTTCTATACGCAAATGGCTACCATATTGAAAAATATACTATTTTTGTATGATAATTATGGGTTTTGTATTTTATTTTAATAGAAGTTGATGTTGCTTTTGCAATTATCCATCAATTTTTTAAAATTAAACACTCTACAGATTTGCATCGAAGCGTTTCTTATGATAGTGATTTTAATCACTGTCAGATTAAATCTATACTGGACCCTACTATGCAATGTCGTAGTAATGCTATATACTATGCCGCGACCCCACTGTGCTACCGTTTTTATATTGAAACCTTAGGTATTTCCCTTTTTTTTGAAAATCTGACCCTTTACTTGCTCACAGGGGGGATTTAAAATAGCAACATCTGCACAAAAATTTTATTTTTTCAACTTCAGTTTTGAAAATGTTCCGGAAATACAGTTTCAAACATGTTAAAATAAAGCTAATGTTATGTACTATAAGTTCAAAAAAAAGAATTTGTCCCAACAACTTATCTTCTATGTGAAATGGTTGCTGTAGTTAAAAAACCATGCTATTTTTGTGTTAAAATTTTTGGTATTATATTTTAATTTATTTTAAAATACCTTATAAGGGGTACACAGATTTTCATTAATATAATATAAATCTAATTGACATAGAATAAAATGTTAAACTTATTTCAATTTATTGAATGTACGTTTCGTGATTCACTAAAAACCATTGCCTATGGCAATGATTTTTTTTTTTGTATTTTTTTCCATAATTTTTTTTTAGTTAGAATTTTGCTTTTCAATAATCCAATAATTTCTTAAAATTAAACACTATCTACAGATTTGCATAGAAGCGTTTCTTATGATAGTGATTTTAATCACTGTCAGATATCATTAATACTAGTCCCAACTATGCCACGCTCACACTGTGTCAAGATCCTACTGTGTTACCGTTTTTATATTATTATATTATTTGTTAACATATCTTTAGTATAAAAAAAAACATTAATTAACTTCAATTTAAATTATAAGTCATATCCTATAGTATTCTATAATATATCAATATTCAGAAATATTCTGTGCCTAGTTTCATCTATGATTCTGTTCACTATTGTGTTATTGAATTTAATTTTAACCTATATTTTTTTGGTTATTTTATTTTATATGTCAATACTTGTTTTGAATTAATTATTAATAATATCAAAAATTAGTGATGATAGAAAAAATTTAATTGCTGATTATAAATTAGCACAAAAAATTGAGTAATAAAAGTATATTTTTGACTCTGATGAAAATTATTTGTATTAAGCCCTTTAATATTTATACACGTTTGTCATAAAAGTAACAACTATTTTATCATTTCTTCATAAAAATTACAATACTAAATTATTAAATATCAATTTCATAATATATTTAATTTCTTTAATAGATATTTAATAATATATTATACTTCTAAATAAAAAAATTACTAATCAGGAATAATAAAGAAAATAGGAATTCATTTTGCTTTGGAATCCACCAATTTCATTATATATATATAGAAAGGTAAATAATACATACACACCTTTATATTAAAAAAAAATTCCATGTTCTCATTATATTTTTCCTTGAATTTTAAATTTATAATTTAGTTTTAAATGTTTTGACTACATTACATTTCACGCGTTTAGAAAAAAAAATCAAATTTTATAATACTCTGAACATTAATAAGTGTATTAACATCTATGAAATTGATGTATGTAAAATTTATAGTACTTAACCCAAGTGTTAATTCAACATTTGTTTAAAAGACACAGTATTTCTGGAACATTTTCAAAAGTTAAATTGAATTTTGTAAAAAAGTTGCTATTTTAAATCCCCCCTTGTGAGTAGGTCAGTGTTATATTTTCAAAAAAATTATATCTAATAAAAAGGAAATACATAAGGTTTTAATATAAAAAAAAAATTAGTTTGATTTGTAATTATATTATTCAATAAGTTATGGCAGTTTTAAGAAAAAATGGTGAAAATTTACAGATTTAAAAATTTTTAAGTTTTTGGGCGTTTTGCGCCATTTTTTCTATTTTCAAGAGCAATGTCTTTAACTAAATACAATTTGTGATATTTTGACGTATCATTGAAAGAAAACAGACAAGTGAGAGCTCAGAAAAAGTGGTGACAGATATAAAAAAAAACACATCATAGTAAAATTATATCTTCTCGTCTTCACATCAAAGCTAAAACATATATTTACAAAACTATTAAAAAAACATTTTATATTAAATATATTGTGCAGCAATTCACTCATAAAGGTGTACAGAATTAAATATGCAGTTGAGATCAGAAACAATGCCTTAATATTTGAACAATGTATTTATACATAAACATAATTTGAGGATGATTTTTTATAGAAAGAAGGGCTCTTTTTCCTAAACTATCAATAAAAAAATTATATGCATTATTATGTACAAATTCTATAATACTTTTTAATAATTTGTGGGTAAGCCTAGGCAATGTTGTCTTGTTATGTGCACACATACATGAACATATTCAAATATAAATTATTATTTTTTTAATTTTAATTTAGTGTAATTAGTTAGAATTGGCTTTTTGTATTTAGGTTCCAGCAATATCATTGGGATATGAACATCCAGAATCCAATATTATGAAACGGCCTCCTAGAAATTTAACAAAAGATAAACTTGTTAATAACAGGTGAACGTCTATTCAGTAATTGCTCAGGATTCATTTTATAATTTGCTTGTTATAGCTTTGCCTAATAATTTCCTTGATATTTTTTATATTAGCTTGACTTTATATAATATTAGTAATTTTGATTAGTAATTAGCTATCTATAACACTGCTAATAATTTCTACATTAATTTAAAATTAATCATTGTAATTTAAGTAATAATTAACAAAAAAAAGTTTGGTTTTATTATTTTGGGGTGCTTAGCTTCTGGGCATTTCTTTGGCATTTGAGACAAGAAAATCAAACTTGATGAAAACATGTCCATCAATTAAAAATCCTATATTTAATGTCAGGTAAACCAAAAAATCTTTACAATTTTCTTCTATTAGCAAGCTTGGCAAGTAGTGTTTATTATAAAACTAAATCTATTTTCAGTTTAATTTGATTTTTTAACCATGCTAATTAATTAAAATTGACTTTTTAAGATTGATGTGTTTAGCATCTTTACAACTTGGAGTCATTGAAGCTTTTGCTGGGTTTTTCACATATTTTGTGATTATGGCTGAGAATGGATTTAAGCCTTTTTATCTAATAGGAATACGTAGTCAATGGGATTCTAGAGCTGTAAATGATTTACCGGATTCCTACAATCAAGAATGGGTAAAATTAAAAAAATTTATATAAACCTTTTTTATAATATTTATTTTCCTGCAGACCTATCAAGATCGTAAAGCATTAGAATATACATGTCATACTGGGTTTTTTATAGCAATTGTAGTAGTACAATGGGCTAATTTAATTGTATGTAAAACAAGAAGAAATTCAATTGCACAACAAGGAATGAAGTAATTTCAAATATGAAGTTTGTTGATTATATATTTCTTAAATAAATGTCTTTGTGTTACAGAAATATGGCTCTAAATTTCAGTCTTGTATTTACAACAATTCTTGCATTATTCCTGTGCTATTTACCAGGGATGGCTGAAGCTTTACGAATGTATCCATTAAAGTAATACATTTTTATTAAAATTAAATTAATAATATAATTTTTTTTAATTGTCTAAAAATATTTTACTTAAAAGTATGTATTAAAAAATTTCTAATAATTTCTTAAAAAATTTTAAACATTTTAGGTTATTAAAAGTTTTTTTAACTATTGTATATGTGTGTGTGTTTGTGTGTGTATATATAAACTGGTAATTGATTAATCATTGACTACAAGATTTCTTCTAAAATAATATTAATATAATGAATATATATATATTGGTTTTATTGAATAGTATTTATTTCTAAATTTTAAAGTGGTTCATTATTGTTGAATTCCATAACTAAAGAGATACCTTTATTCCTTATAAAGAAGTCTACTTATTTATTTTAGTGAAAAATTACATATTTAACTAGTTATGAATATTTGTATGATTATATTATTTTTTTCTACAAGAGATTTTTTATGATTTAAATAACATAACCCACACTTAGCTACCAGTCTATATATTAATGTGTTAACAACTTCCAAAATAATGCTACATAAGTTGTAATCAACCAATCATTTTTTTGGCTGTATCTTTTTTATTAAATTGACTATTTGCAGACTGATTGTCATTGGTGGTAGGGCTGATACGACTCCGGGTTGGTTGGAGCACTTGCCGGATCCGGGTCCTAAAGGACAAGGGACTGTGCTGCTACAGGTGCCTCGAGAGAGAGCATGTGCAGACGGCCTGTGTAGCGGTCCCAACCGGACCATTGAATGTTTCTCATGCAGAGCAGAGGGCCATCGGGCTAGGGACTACACCAGATAGGTGGGAGGGCCGGAGAAGTCCGCCTAGGGTATCTCCTGCCCTCTTCGTGTTTCCATGTTTACTTTGTGTTTTTGTGAATTATATGCAAACCCACAGCAAAGTCCTACCCCCACCTCCACGTTGTGCGACCTAAGCAATGGATCCCACTCTGGGATTGAAATATTGTTTATGCCAATAAGCCAGCAAACAGTTGATACGAACTAGTTAAACATGAATGTTATTATTTTACAATAAGTTGGCACCCTTATAAAAGTTAAAGAATAGATCATAAAATAATTAATAACAAATCGAGAAATAATTAGTACTTAACAAAATACAAAAATTTATTTGTGTAAAGTCATAAATTAGCTGTTATAATGTAATTTAATTATTATATTTAAATTGAATTTACTAATTTAGATGGACTTGGTGGATTCCTCCAATACCATTTATGATGACCTTGTTTATATATGATGAAATAAGAAAATTTTACATAAGACGCAATCCAGGTGGATGGTTAGAACGAGAAACTTATTATTAAATAATAAATAATTCATTATACTCAATTGTATGTATGAATTGTAGATTTAAAATGAATTAGCCATTTAGTAACTTTTCATTATCTCAGCCTTTTTAATACTGATTCACTTTTTTTTTATATATTTAGCATGTTTTAATATTAAATAGATCAAACTATTGTCTGATTCTTCTTTATTTGATTATTAGCCTACTATAAGAATCAGCACAATTGAACAAATTTCCTTAAACAGGGTTACTGTTAGTAACAAAAGTATAATTTTACTTTTTGGACTATTTATTGTCTATTTATTATGTAATTTAAATGACTTGAAATTACTTTAATTATAACTTTTCTATTGAGTACAAAGAAAAGTTTGTTATATTTTTAAGTTTGTTTTCTAAACTTAATTTTAATTTAATTTTTTTAATTCAGTGTAATCAGTATGTTGTAATGATGTCCAATATATTTCATTTTGTTTACTATAAGATTAAATTTTATAAAAATTATAATTTTGACATAAATTTTAAAGTGTTAAACTGCAATATTTATTTTTGAAATTTTTTCCGTCCTAGACCAAGTTCAGAATTTTGACTAACCTTGAAATTGAATATCTATATGTTTATTAAACTATTATTACTGTAGTCATCATTTACCTAGAAAAAGTATTTGATATATTTTGATGTGTTTTTTAATTACAATATGATTGTTACTAATCAATTTGACTTGTTACTAAAAGCTTAATTTTTGCTATGTTAGGTAAATGTATATTCACTTTATGAATGTTAAGTATAAATTATTTTATTTAAAAAAAAACTTATATTGTAATATAATAAAAGACATACTTATAAATAATTATACTTTTTAACATTTAATTTATTGAATTATATCAGAATTATGTCCTCATAGTATTTTCCATAAAATGAAAGACATTTTTAGTTTTATTTATTTTACTTTATTACGACTAATGTATGTTTTTTTAAAATTTCATTACATAATTTTATACTAATTATTTGAATATTTTTCATATATTAAAAAAAAGGCTTTAAAATTATGCTTAAATTTAATATATATTATTAAAATATTGTTAAAATTTTATTTTTTATGTGTTTGTATAAAAATACATTAAATGCAAATTTTTTTATTTTATTATCGAATAGTGTATTTTTATTTTGATATTATATTTATACTTTTGTGCAAATGCAAGTGTTCAGTAGCAAATTAGACTATTGTTTAAAAATATTATTTTTTAAAAATACATGAAAATTAATTTATCTAATCTATAATTTTTGCTGGGTATTCCAAACAAATTATGACTCTCCTCGAAACCGGATCTTTCAATCCCCAATGTACATCAATTTTGATCTGAAAGACAGTTATTTTATGTATAAGTTATAAAAAAAATTTGGATTCGTGATTAGTACAATTTTGATGAGATCAAACTTCTTAGATCTCATATTTACTAGGAATTCAAGAGTAGATTAAAATATAAGTATGTAATATTACAACATGTACAATCTATATGTATCTAAAAGAATTTAAGTATGCATCAAAAATTGTATTTTTCTTACCTTAGGGTATACTTCCAATATATTTATAACATCCTTATATACATAAGTATTTCCTTTTGCTAATGGACATGTTGTTTTTACTCCATTTTCCAAAAAAATATTATTGCACACACTTTTACTATCTACCCCTAACAAGGGTATTGGTATGTTAAATAATAAACCATATACTTCAGTGATTACATCTTTTACATCAAAATCTATACAAACATTTAAAACTTAGATTTTATTAAGTTTTTTTTTATAAGCTTGTAGATAAAATGTATTTACTACTTAATATATTTCATTTCCTTAGACGTTCTACATAAAATGTTAATATTAGACCCGATCCAAATAAAATTATTAAGACCTGGTCAGATCCATTCAAAAAATAGAATTATAATTAAAAGGTTTTAAGTTTCATTCATTTAATTTAATTTTAAAAGAAAATTGTTTTATTATTTTTTATTTTTTTTTGAGAATTCGTACGAAAGTATACGTTTTAATATTAATATTTAATACCAGCTAGATTCATTATAAATAAAGTTTCAACCTCGCCCGGTCTAATACATAAAATTAGTGTTATAACTCGACTTGATTTTTTAAAGTTAAAATTTTTCAGTGAATGAATAACTAATGACATCAAAAATTCTGATATTGAGATATAGTAGTCTTATTTCCAAGTATTCTGATAAATATAACAATAGGTTTTTTTAAATACTGATTAAAAGAAAAAACATTGAGTAGGATAAGTAAATGAGCATATTATTTTAACAAAGTTATGTATAAATAGTTATATATATATAGTCTATATATTATAAAGTTATGTACAAAGTTATATTATTCAGATTCAAAATAAATTTTATAAGCAAATTGACAGCACAGAAAACCGCAATCACCATTTCAGCAGAAATTTTCATGAGTAGATTCGAAACAAATTTAAAAAACAATTATGATATTGTAAATTATATTTTTGCAGTAACAAATAAAAATTTTTATTCTTATTCAGTCTTCATATAACATTTAAATTATCTTTTTTGGATTTAGTAGTTAAAAGAGTAGAGGAACTAAGTTATGAAATTTATCGAATAAATTTTAACCTCAACTGGTAACACAAAATGACAACTTTTGGTTTACAGATTAGTAAGTATTTCGATGAATAAAATAGATTTTAATAAAGAACTGGGAATAATATAAGAAATAGGTAAATTTAATGGATATAACGATAACGTAATTTCAAGATTAGTCCAAATACATAAGTGGAATAAACAAAGGAGGGTAGTTAGTACACTCACTAGGCACGAAGAAACAAAAAATAATTAGATGACCCACTTTATTTCATACGGGCATCTCAAATGGAATAGCTAGAAATTTTAAATATTTTGGTAGCATTGAAGTAACATCTAAAAGTAATAATTTAAGAGATTTATCATATAACCCTAATTATGAAGTAAAAGAAGAAGGAAAATCATAATTTAATTATAAAATGTATAAAGCACAATGTGAAAGTTATAATAAATGTTACGTAGGACAAACAAAAAGAAATATAGGAATCAGGTTTAAAGAAAACCTAAGAAACATTAAAAATCAAGATTTTGTTAAATCTTCTGTGATTAAGCATTTATTGACGCATAATTCATTAAAATCATATAGCTAATTGTAAAAGTAAATAATTACAAAGGATTTAATATAAGGGGGCAAAAGAAATTTTTAAAAATAAGAACAATTTGATTGGGATCTCAGCCCACTGAAAAATCATTAAACTTGTGTTAACTGGCAAAATATGATATTGCTTAGTGATAATATGATTTTTTTTTCTGGTCGGGGTGTTAGTATGTGTTTAGCTTTGATAATAGTGTTCCCAAAATACATATTCGCGATGTATTGGTTATTTTTTATGCCCTTTTGAGTTAAATATTTTTTTTATAATTTTAAATGATATTTGCCTTAAATGATCAATTTTTATTATATATTGAGATAAGACTAAATTTAGATGTTTTCTTTATTATGTAAACTACTATCAATTTATTACAATCAAATGCGATTAATTTTTAGTTAAAACTCAGTGGTGTTTCTTTACTAGTGTTGTCACCCTATTTAAAAATTAAAAAAAAAATTATCTTTTATTATTACAAATAGAGAATTAAAAATACGTTTTTAATGTATATGTTAAAACATGGGCGGGTTGGCGTTGGGTGAACATCGCCGCCCCCTCGCGACACGGGAGCCTCCTCGTCTCGCAGGTGTGGGTCCCTTAGGCCCAGACCACTTTCCTTTCACCTGTTCCATATTCCTGCTTTTCCGGGTCTAGGCTATTACATGATGAGTAGCCTCGGTCTACCTCCTTTTCCCTGGCTTTTCACGGGGTAGAAGCCGTCCCATCCAAGGCGACCCGAGTAACTATGAGGTACTCGGGCCGTTGGGGCGCCTTTCTGATAAATATATGTTAAAACCAATTGTAATTTATTTTTACATGTGGACGCCTCTTAGGAGTTATTCATAAAAAACTTAATTTTGTAGGTAAAGAAAAAAGAAAAATATAGCCCCATTTTACACTCTTTTTACAAAATATTCGTATCTGATCAGGCCGTATTTTTAAGGACCGAACTGTTCCCTGATATATAAAACGGGTGGATACAATTTTTACTGTTTTATTTTTATTACGCTTACTCCTAAATTTTTGATTTCGGCACTTCTAAAAATGCAAGAAGGCGGCCTTATCTCGAAACGGCTTTTCGGGATACGAAAAGTCTTTTTATTCTTCTTGCAACAGCTTTAAAGTTTCGACTTAACATAAAAGTTACAGGTTTGTGTTACTTTATTTTTAGTATTTTTATTAATTTCAAAACAACTTTTATGCAAATTGCTTACATGTTTGGATAGAGAATAATAAACTATATTAAATTATATAAAAATATTTATTATCACGAATTTTGATATAAAGCCCTCTAACGCTTATGATGTAAAATATTAAAAAAAGAAATTATAAAAAGTTGGTTAACTTTTATTTTAAAATCCAACCTTAAAAATCTCATTATTAAGTCATTTTATAAATATATATAACAATCTGGATTTCTATATATATATATATTTATAAATCTACATTTGTTATATTAACAAAAAATAAAATAAAAATATTTGAAATGTATTTCCAGAATATTTTCAAAATTTAATTGGTTAATTTTCACATTATAAATCCAAAAAAAAAAGTATCTTCCCAAAAAAAGGTTAATTTAAAAACAAGTATGTAAGTATATTTAACAAACAAAACAGCATAAATTAGCTTTAAAATACTAAAGAAATAATTTTTTATATTAGTAAAATTAATTTTAATTTTAAATTATAATAAATTTTGGCGGTAAATTATTATTTCAAATATTTGATATGGCTCTAGCTGGATCAAAAATACGTTTTACCAAATAATTTCACTAACAGCGATATATATATATATTGAGTAAGTTAAAAAAATACCTGTTATGAATTTAATTTCGATTTTTATGGTTGAATTACGTTTTAAAGGACATCGTGATGTCGTACAGTTTTCTATTGTTACACCTTCTAATAATTCAGTGTTATCTAAAATAATAAATACTTAATTCAATAAATATTTCCGAGTTGAACATCTGTTAAATCTAAAATATAAATTTTACTTACTAGTATCACATTTATAAACTGTGGATGTTGCCAAACATTCGATCGCTATTAGAAATATTACCAGAGAACAAAAAGAAATAAAAATATTACCTTTCATATTTGCAAACCAACTGTTAATATTGAAAGAGTACTTTTATCCGGAAACTGGATTAATCTACGTTAATTTATAAAATGTTGTTCTACTAGATGACCTTCAATTATAGCTGCTATTTTTTTATAAAAACATAATTATGACTAAACAGTAATTTATTTTTCTTTAGTTTTAATTTATACCAACAAATAAATTATTATTAAATTAATTGCTTATAGCTATAATATAGTTAATTATACATCCAAGTGTCATTTTTACAATTTTTCAACAGGGTTTTTTAGTTTAGTTATTCTGTACTAAAAATACAATGAAGTATTATAATTATAGCGTGTCTAATGATCACTGCTATAAAAATGAGATACTATGGGCTTTATAATTAAAAATAATAATGAAATAAGATTTTTAATATTATTTTATACGTTTAATTAGCTTTTGCCATTTAGTATTTACTGAGAAATTATATATATTTTAGATAATTAAAAAAAAATTCGGATATATTTAAATAGTTTAATCTATTAATAGAATTACTATTCAAAATTATAAATGGAGATTCTCGCCACATAGTATATTAACACGGTGAAAATTTCCACCGTGTTAATTTGTAAAATTATATATTTATCATAAAATTAATAAATTAAAAATAAACATAGTATCAATAGAGTAGAATATTTAAGCTAGTTAAATTAAACTTAGTTAAGTTTAATTTGTTAATTTTTTAAACAGTAGAGAGAAACTTGAAAGAAAGTATATGAATTTATTAGAGAAACGCCAACATTATTTATAGCAGAAATCATAACAAATTTAACTTTTCAGATAAAATCTATACTTTTAATAAATTTGTTCATTTGGCGTAATCTGTACTTTACTTAAAAAATTTATTTCTGATGTTCCAAATCTCAATGAATTTATATAATTTCTCCACCTCTATTCCATCAAAGTAGGTGTGTGTTAATAATTTGATTCATTTTTTTTCAAATATTTTATAATATATCCAAAAAAGTTGAAAATGAGTATAAAATCTTATTTATTACTCGTGATATAGAACGATATAGTAATTCAATCTTCAAAATTTGGCTAAAAGATATTATGAGCATCTTATTTTGAGTCAAAAATTCAATTAAAAAAAGAAAAAATTAGTCTTTCAAATTACTCTTTAATTAACATTTTTCATATTAATTTTTAATTTTGAAAGCACATTATCGTAACTATGTGTAACACCATTGATGATAGAGTTTGAGGATTAAATACTTTAATGTTGAAAATATATATATTCTAAATGACTGGGGTATTTAAGCACTTTGTGGTAATTAATAGATTTAAAGGTTGGATTGAGTAGTGAGACACTATTATAGCACACCTTATTCAAAATAAAATTTGGGTATTCTAATATTGTGAATTTTATTGGGTGGGACGATACACAGGTGATTGAGGGCCAGGATATAATTAAATTTCTATTAACATAGTTATTTTATGGCAATTTAGTTCTACTTAGTAGTATTATCTTTTTATTGCTCCTATTATCATCCTACTAAGATATACAATTGATAGCTTAGTATTAATTCACTTTTTTTTTTAATGCTTATATAAAATTTCATGACATAATAATTTATGAAGAAGTTATTGAAATAAAACACAATTTATTATTATTATAATACAATTAACTGTTTATACAAATATGTTGAATTTCAAACACTTGATATTATGTTTTAAATATATCATAACTAATTTATTAACTATTCCAATACACATTACAAATATAATACATTTAAGTGAATAATACACAAATAATAGAAATTCTCATATTGAATATATTTACATAGGATAATTTAAAGAAACATCTTGCCTAGCCAATTCCAACAACATAGGATCATCAAAGAACTTGTTAATAGAAACATCTTCACTTAGACCTTTTCTTCTGCGAGTTTTAACCATAAATTCTCGTGCTAAATGAGTAGCTGGTTGAGGTTCCAATGGTTTAATAACTATGCTTTTGTCAAGTGGATCACCAGGAACAATCTGAAATTCAATTTAATAAAAAACACTTAAAAAAAGGTATTTTTAATGCTTTATAAGATATCTAACATGAATTAATTTAAATGAGTCAACATTAAAAAATAATAGATTATTATGTTTTTTGAACTAACTCAACAAAATAACTTTGGCTTGAAAATTTTAGTTTCTTTAATAAATATTTCCTTATCTTAGGAAATTTGAATAAGTAGTCAATATTAATGGTATGTCTTTAATAGTAGTAGTATTTGAAATACATTTTTGCATACTGGTAAAACCAGTAATCAACTCAATACATTAGTAATGAATATATGATAAAAAATTTTCAAGTAAATTACCTGCCAATGGTGGAAAACTGACAAACAAAAAGCTTGACCTTGTGTGTGTGTACGCAAATCAGTTTCAAAACCAAATGAATCTATAGCTGGAATAAATGCTTTAATAGTATACAGTGGTGACCCTGGAACAGGAGCATCTTGTGTTACATGACCTCTACGTTTAGCCAACACAGTATAAACAGCAGATACACAATCAGCTGGTGCTTGTACTTCTACATATAAATATGGTTCCATTAGCCGTGGTGTAGCCATAAGAAAAGCTGAATAAGCAACTCTACGAGCAGTCGGTATTATTTGACCTCCTCCTCTATGTAAAGGTTCTGGTGCTATTACAGCATCTAATATTTTAAATTTAACATTTCGAATAGGCTCTTCACAAAGTGGACCTTCTCTAGTACCCCATTGGAAGCCCTAAAAAATTAATGGATTCATTAATCTACGCTTAATAACTTTCTTAAAGTCTTATACTTGAACAATTGAATCTCTGATGGATCTTAAAACATTTTTATCTACTTCAGATGGAAGCGTATCATCTACTAAAATATTAGGACCTGTAGTATCTGGACCAAAAGCCCAGATAGAACGTGCAGCTAATAAATCCCAATCATATTTTGATTGGAAAAATTCTCCAATTTTTTTTCTAAAAAATTGTTGAATATTTATTATTTAAATTATATTAACAAACATAATTATTGTAGTCACTGGAAAATATAACCTTTATATAAATATATTGAATTTTTAAAGTAAAATAAGTTAAAAAAAAATTAAGTAATATAAATAATATATTACTTGTCCCATGAGATGTCAACAATCTGATTTTCAATATCTTCAGCAAGTCCTTTTTCTAATGGTTCTGCAATCATTGTTATCTTATTCCTTTTATTAGGAGTTTCAGCAAAACATTTCAATGAAGATGTATCAACAACAGTTTCACAAAAAGCAACAACTGGATCTGCGACTTTGATGTCTAAAATTATATAAATAATGTTTATTAAATTAATATTTTATCAATTGTATTAATAATCATTTTAAATTGAAAGCTCATAATTTAATAGCCTATAAAACATTAATAAATGATTTCAAAGACATAACTTAATAAAAATTCCTATAAGCGAGGAATTAAATTTTTAATTCTTTAAAGTACCATATTATTCATTAAATAAAATTTTAATTTTAAAAAAATTAAACTTAATTGGCTCTCAATATTTAAACTTTAAATTATTACTCAATTTTTTATTCTAATTAAAAAATTATTATCATGCTTTTATATGATAAAATGTATGAAATACAAATAATAAAAATTCTTATAAAATGAGAAAATCACAATAAATGCAAAATAATACAAATAAAAGTTTTTAGTTTTGAATTATTCATTTAATGAATCAAGTTTTGTGCATTGAGAGCATTCTGACATAAAAAAAGTGAGATTTATTGAAACAAAGACTATTATAGGTAATATATTGAGCAACAGATAAAATAAGACAAATATTTAAAATAATTTACCTATTTCGGAGTACATTTTTCTTAAATCATGCATAACACAATCTAAGTAAAGTTCACCAGTTCCTAGAATTACATGTTCACCTGATTCTTCAACGCGTGTAACAAGTAATGGATAAGACTTATTAACTTTTCTCAAGCCATCTAACATTTTAGGTAATTCTGAGGGATTAACAGGTTCAACTAAAATTTATAAAAGTTTTATTAATAATGATGTTATAAAAATGTAATTTTACTATAAATCTTTTGATTAATCAAATTGATTAAACTCTAATGTTAAGTATTACTTACCAGCAATTTTTATGACCGATTGTGTGTTGAATTTTAATGGTCTAAATATGTACAAATCATCAGTTGTTATTAGATCAGTAATTGTAGCTGTTTTAACAATTGGTTGATCAATGCCTTCTATCAGAACCCAATTTCCAGCAGGTACTCGATTAACTTCAACTTTATATCGTGCTTCATGAACCCATAATCTACCTACTGTCATAACTCTAGAATCTTCTTCATCCATTAATGAATAATTTTCTCCCAAAATTTTTACTTCTTGTCCGGCATGTAGGGTACCACTCATTACTCGTGCCATTACTTGGAAGAATGTGCAATCATCAGTAGGATACATTTTAGTACTATGTACCATTAAACGACCCTAAAATTAAAAATTGTTAAGTAATTTTATCACCAATTTTTATTAGGTTTTGTAATTATTTACATCAGGATTACAATCAAGCATATCTTTAGCAAGTTCTGTATCTTGTGGTCCAGTGTAAATTGTGTCAATTTTATTTTTTGCATTATCTGCAGGTGATGGAATATGGTTTACACACATATCGACAAAACCACTAAGGTCATTTAAAAAGCGGCCACAAACAAGTCGTAATAGAGGTCTAATATTAATATTCATTTCTCGTTTAGTCAATTTAATTCCAAGTTCATCGAGAACTTCTGGTAATGTGGTATCTACATCACCAATTACTTGGGCAAATAGTTTATACAAAGGTTCTAATATAAATTCAACAAAACTTCTTTGAGCACTATTATGTGGAGATTTTTTGGAGAATTTTCTAGTCTTTGAATTAAAATAAACATCTCCCCACAATACTTTAGCAAAACTATCAACCTTGACATTAGGATAATGATTTGCATATAATTTAGCAAAAGATTTGAGTGTGAAACAAACAGCATATTGTGATGAAGCAAAACAAACATTTCCTATAATTGGGGATACAATACGAGAAGGGTCATTTTGAGAATGTAAGCTGAAATTCATGGAAGTAAGTTTATAACATTTTAATATTTAATTTAAATAAAATTTGATTAATATCTTACCTCAACAAAGAATTTACTTCATCAATTATATGTTTTATTTTAAAATAAGCATCTTGTGGAGGTAGTTTTAATTCTAACATTAATCTGTCTATTTTATTTATACAAATTGTAATGGCAACTTTTTCCTATTTATATAAAAATGAAGAATAAGTAAGTAAATTTAGGTACAATAAATATTTTTATATACTTGAATAGCATGTTTTATCAATCTTTCTGTGTTTAACATTACTCCTTCAGCGGCATCAACAAATATAACAGCTCCATCACAAATTCTTAAAGCTGCAGTGACTTCATCAGAAAAGTTTACATGTCCTATAACAAAAATAATTTAACTATAAAGATTGTATAAATTAAACTATAATACATATAATGTGATAATATTATCTATTTAAAAATTAAGTTTTATTTAAAAGAATACCTGGTGTATCAAATATGTTCATTAAATATGATTTTGAATTGACATCAGGTAATACCAACGTTACAGGAGTTGCTTTGATGCTAACACCTCTTTGACGCTCTGTTAATAATGTATCTGTATAACGCATTAAATCTGCATCAGCTGCATCCATGTGAAGCTGACCTAAATCAGGATGTGTTTGACGAATCAAACAATCAACCAAACTGGTTTTACCATGATGTAGATGACCAAGTAGAGCTATGTTACGCACAAGACCAGCAATATCCATCAAATCTGCTAAATATCTAAAAATTAAAAATATAATTTATGAATAAAAAACAAATAAAGTAAAAAAAAACTTTTAAATAATTACTCCATGTTGTATGTAGTATAAGGTAAAACCTGCTCTTTGATTTGAAAATTGTGTTGTTTTACTGGAGTTATTAATGGAACTGTGAGAGGTAATTCATCTTCTTCTTGTACTAATGTCTCAACTTCTGGACCATATACTTCAACGGCAGAAGGATAATATCTTTTATCTTCATGTAATACAACACTCATACCAGGTTCATCGGGTCCATCATCACCTTCTTCGATCATCTACAGTTATGTCAATAAAATATTATAACAAATTAATTATTTATAATTAGTCCTATTTACATCAATATCCTGAGGTTCAGGATCAGGTGAAGGCGGTTGTTGTTCTTCTTCTTCGTCAGATTCAAGTTCTGGACCGATGTAGTTACCAAATTCATCATACAGATCGGAATCCATTATCTTTTTTATAAATATAGGTTTCTAAATTAATTCAGAAAAAATTCTAAGTTTGTATCTAACTTAATAGAAGAATTTTAATTTAAATTTGAACTTTTATCAAAGAGTACGTTTAAATACGAATTATTATAAACATAACCTAACAATTGATGTAAACAAATAATNTGTTAAACTGTTAAGAACCGTGTAACATTTTAACAATATAATTTATTTGTTATCTAATTCTAAACAGCTGTTTACCATTTACAGGATTTCGAACTACGAACCACAGAGAATTTTGAAAGAAGTTCGCGAACTATTTCATTTATACATTGCTACCAATTTCTTTCGAACTGTGAACTGTTAAGTTACAGGTACTGAAACAGTTCAGAATAGTTCATCAAAGTGAATAGTTCAAATGAACTATTCGTTCACGAACTTAACATCTCTAGTCTGAACACTCTTTATTAGATTGTTATTCATATCACTGTAATTTGAATTATAAAAAATCAAAACAAAACATGGTTCATCGGAATTAAGCATTCGGTTCGTTAGTGTTCAAGGTGGATAATGTTATTATACTTTTCAATTTCATGACTATTAAAAAATCAAGACTTATATATCTGTGATATTATATTTGATACAATAACAAAGATTTTTTTCAAACCTAAAAAAATTATTGATTTTACAAATTAAGCATTTCAAAGAATCAAATAATTTTGTAAGCTCATCAATGGTAAGTTTGATTATTGCACTTTGCTAACATCATATTTGAACTGTATATTAGCAGCCGCTTAAATTTTGTTTCACTTATTGTTTTGTGTTTTAATGTATGTAATTTTTTATAAACCAAAAGCCTATAGATCGCTTATTGCATCTTGGTATTATTATGACTAGAAATTGTTTAATTCCCATGTTACCCTTATTTTATTATATTTATAATTCATTCCATTATAATAGTTAATATCTAAATTAAAAAGACTTGATATAATATGAGTTTTCATTTTAGTGTCAGAAAATAATTAAATTATCAATTTATTTAACTTGAAAACAATATATTTTTTTTTCAAATCTATAAACAAATTAGTTTATTTAGCTTATTGTAGTTAATTAGTCAAATAGTAATTTTTTTTACTTAGATGGACAATACAAAATTACCTGGTTTGGCTGAAATTCAATTACCTAACTACAACCCAGATATTTTCAATTTTGATCCGTAAGTATGACAATTTTTATTGTGCTTGTATTTTTGCTTTTTGCTGTAATGATTATTGATAATTTAAAATAACTTAAATATTTTGGTTAAAAATGAATGATTCTTGAATGAAATATATTTTTTATTGAAACCATTAAGCATTAATATTGCTTACTGCTTGATCAAATTATTATATTTGAAAGCTTGATAATTTTGTGACATAATTGAATGGTTTAATTAAAAAAAGCCTATGTAGAAAAAAGCAGTTTGTGATAAATGTATTTTTATATTTCATTGTTGATAATATGAAAGTTAGTAAACCCTGCTTTGTTCCGTTTAATAGTGCTATTTTTCTATTTTGATATTATATATTTAAGTATTTTTTCTATTAGTAAGATTCCTATAGTAACTATAGAAAATAAATACTTTAATAGGCTCTTTTTGAAGTTACTGTTCAAAAACATCAACACTATGTTAATCAAGTGGTGCTCAGAGTTTTGATAGGGGTTATGATTCCCCATGATACATTTTTATTTGTATTAGAAGTGTTAGTAAATATTATTGCTTGTTTCTCTCCAGCTTCAAAATTATCAAATAGGTAACTTCGTTCACCGGGTATAGCAATAAACAGCATGAACTTATAAGTTCATGTTATTTAAATTTTCTAGTTTTGAAAATAATTTGAATTTTAGAATATTTAAATAAAGTAAATTAACACAATGCTATGAAAGGCAATGAGAGAAATAGTAGTTTTAATTGGCTAGAAGTCTTAACATTTGTATAATTACATTTTAGCTACGATGCGAAACTGAGAAGGTATTAATATAACTGTGTTTTTTTTGTGTCTATTGCAACTTTTTCTCAGCTTTTGCTGAACCGATTTCTTTCAATGATACGTCACAAATTGTATCTAGTTGAAGACATTTCCCTTGAAAATAGAAAAAATAGTGCAAATAGGAATTTCTTATTCATATGAAAATATTTTACTATGTGATTTTAATTTTTTTCAGTTCTCACTTGTACAATGTTAATTGACACTTGTCAATTTTAATGACCAATGTGTCAAAAGAACACAATTTTAATTATGTTGAACTTATAATCACCAAATATTGGAAAAAAAATTTTTATTCTAACAATTTAGAACAAATATCTCAAAATTATGCTATTGTAAAAAATGGTCACTTTTTTAAATTAAATATCTCCAAATTAATAGGAATAAAAAATTTTTTTTTATATTAAATTACACTGTTAGATCATATCACTAAAATGAAATATTTCTTAATGATCATATACTTTACTAAACCAAATTTTTCAATTTAATTTCAAGTCTGATTCAAATTTTTTCTTTACCTCATTTTTAAGATTATTACTAATTAGAAAGCAAATATTTATACATAAAAAAATTTTATTAAAAAAACTTTTTTTATCAAATTATTATTAATTTTTATAAATAATCCGTGCAAAATTTCAATTCAAAATGTTCTTTATAACTTATTTTTTGATCCTTTAAAGTTTATTTTTATGAAAGTTTATAATTTAAAAATGTTGAACTGTTCAAACACTATTTTAGCTCAACATGCAAGTTTAGAATTTATGTCATTAAATAGTAAATTTATGAGGAATAAAAAATTATATTTTTTTGATTGATATGTGATCAGGAATTTGTATAATTACAATTACAGAAAAATTTATGAAGAAAACTCAACATTTCATTAAAATCACTATTTTTTTTTTTTTATTGTAATAAATTATTTAAATAGAAGTCCTAGTAATCGTTTCTATGTAACTTTTGCTGTCTAAATAGATGCTACAATTGAAATATTCCGTATAGTCATATCCTATAGTATTCTATAATATATCAATATTCAGAAATATTCTGTGCCTAGTTTCATCTATGATTCTGTTCACTATTGTGTTATTGAATTTAATTTTAACCTATATTTTTTTGGTTATTTTATTTTATATGTCAATACTTGTTTTGAATTAATTATTAATAATATCAAAAATTAGTGATGATAGAAAAAATTTAATTGCTGATTATAAATTAGCACAAAAAATTGAGTAATAAAAGTATATTTTTGACTCTGATGAAAATTATTTGTATTAAGCCCTTTAATATTTATACACGTTTGTCATAAAAGTAACAACTATTTTATCATTTCTTCATAAAAATTACAATACTAAATTATTAAATATCAATTTCATAATATATTTAATTTCTTTAATAGATATTTAATAATATATTATACTTCACACTGTGCCGAGACCCCACTGTGTTACTGTTTTTATATTATTTGTTAACATTTCTTTAGTATAAAAAAAACATAAATTTCAATTTAAATTATAGCCCTTAGTATATCATAAATAATTAGTAGTTTTGAAAATTTATACAAACCACTTTTTACCATATTACTTTTATCTAGAAAATTAGTATTATATAAAATTTGTTAAATTGGAGTTCATTAGAAATGAAATATTTCATTATATTATCACAATATTTTATATATATATATAGATAGATAATACATACACACCCTTATATTTATAAAAAAATTCCAAGTTCTCATTATTTTTTTCCCTGAGTTTTAAATTTATAAATTTTTAATTTATAATTTAGTTTTAAATGTTTTGACTACATTACATTTCACGCGTCAAGGAAAAAAAAATTAATAAAGTTGATGTATGTAAAATTTATATAAGAGCATGAAATAGATGTATTAAACAAACTAGGTTAGATGCATAGTCTCATAAAAATAATCATTTATAAAAACTGTAACAGCACTTATCTCTTATAAATTATTATAAATTTTATCAATAATGTGAAAATCATCTTAGGTAATAGTTTTAATTTACTGTTTTAAGTATAATATTTTACAGAATATTTTTCTATTATTGACCAGCTAAATCTATTGTTTATTCCACTATTTGACATCAAAATCAATTTAATATGGTAAATTAATTATGTTTAAGTTTACTTTTATATTTTTACATTTTCCATTGTTCTATTTGTTAGTTTTAATATTATATGTGTAATATCAAACAATATCTGACACCTAATGAAATTTTATAAATAATATACAATGGATAAACAATGAACAGACTCAGACTATATTTATTATAGTTTAATACTCAAAATAAAATTTATTTTTATTAATTTCATTAATTTGTATTAATTGTATTGTCCTATTACATAGTCTCAATTTGCTTGGATTGTATTAAAATAATTTTTTTTTTTTTTAGAAATGTTGAACAATTAAATATTTTAAATGACTTCAATGGTTATAATGATGTTATGATAAACCAAAGTGAAGTTAGTGATTTTTGTTTTACTATGCCCATGGAAAATGGAAGAATTGTGGACTTGAATCTTCCCCCTACAGTAAAAATATTTCATTCTGAATTTTAATGTTATAATTAAATATTAAAATTGTTAATTTTTTAGCCTGAAAAAGATCAAGAAAATCGTGAAACATGTACAGCTGGATCAGTAAAATCATCACCAACTGGTATAATACCTTGTCAAGATGAATTTGGTGGAAATTTCAATTTTGAAGTCTTATTAGATTCAAGTTCTCAAGCCTACAGACAAAAGTGGAGTGTATGTTAAAATTAATGAGTTGTTTTTATTTTAAGTTTCTAATCTTCCGTCTGGTTAATATGTAGATTATTAATTATTTTTTAATGGTGATTACAAAACTAATTTGGTGTTTAATAGCACTTTTTTTTTTCAAATTAATTAATTTCATTTGCAATGAGGTTATATTAATCTAAATGTAAATTGTACATGAGATAGGGCAAATTACCAATTAATAAATATAACATGAAAATTAACAAAATTTGGGCATTGAATTTAAATCTTTTAATCTATATTAAGGCTTTGGGTATTTAAATCACTTTATTTTGGTTTTTTGCAATACCTATTTTGAAAATTTTATGATATATGATTAAGGATAAGGTTAATTTGGTTAATAGTCTTAGAAAACCATTAACAGTAGATAATTAAAACAAATTAATTAATAGTTTTTTTTTTGTTTTTTGTTACAGTATTCTGTAAAACTCCAAAAAATATTTATTGATATTAATAAAGTACTCCTTTTAAATTTTAAGTATGATTATGATCAAAGTTTCAATTGCCAACCTTTTTTTGTACGTGCTATGCCAATGTATAGCTCAGCAGATTGGTTAAAAGAACCTGTTGAAAGATGTTTGCAACATTTATCTCCAATCGATCAGATAAATAAAGGTATAATAATGTGAATAAATGAATATAGTATTATTTGATTCAACTCTTAATATTATTTTATAATAGAAAATTTACTAATACAAAAATTACCTGAATAAAAGACCTTTTTCATTGAAATTTTAGTAGTATTTTATAATAAATATTAGATAAATTTTTTTAATTCTATATTTATTTTTAGATTTTCATCATTTAAAACATGTTATTCGCTGTGATAACGACAATACTGCTTATCATATTGATGAAAAAAGCAACCGTAAAAGTGTTGTTACTTTGTTAAGGCAGCCTGAGATAGGAGCAGATACATCAAAGTTGTCTTACAGATTTGTATGTAAAACATCATGTGCTGGGGGTATGCAACGTCGACCCATCATTGTAATTTTTACATTAGAAGATCAGATGTAAGTTGTAACATGGCACTAACCAGTATTTTATAAAAACTAACTATATCAATAAAAAAATATGTGCTTTTTTAGTGGTCAAGTTCTAGGAAGACGTGTACTTCCAGTAAAAATATGTTCCTGTCCTAAACGAGATATGGATCGAGAAGAAAATGAAACAAAGTTGAAAAAAAATACTGTTTTTAGACGTACAAAAAGATGTATGACAACACACACAGAACGACATCATCACCATCATCATCGTCATGATAATAATCCACTGCCACCTAAAATGATAAAGTTAGAATCTACTGATATTACTGAAAGTGAATCAGATTGTGTACAAGAAAAAAATTTTACACTGCCAGTAAGAACGAAATATAAATTAATAATCTTGTAAATTATTTGTTTGATTAATATTTATTTTTCTAGATTAACTATGTAACAAATTGTAAGAAAAATTACAAAGCAATATTAGAAGGTCTATATACTTCTATTGTGGGAGTTTCATCACTACACAACATTAATGATACTCAGACCATATTAGAAGATTTAAAATTTAGGCTAAATAATTTAGAATGATTTGCAATTGTGAATTTTGCAATTATTTATTGTATACTACTTGAACTGCCATAAGTAAACTGATTTTTATATTTGTATTGTGTCTAAGCTATTTTTATTGACTGAAACAGTTCTGAGTTCAGTTATCTAAGTATAAAATCATGCCTAGTTATGCTTCAATGTTTAAATGGTTAGTCTATTTAAATTTAAATTTTTTTTAATGTTTATTTTATATTTTAATGTGTTTTAATTGTATTTTTAATGTTGTTGTCTTACAAATTATTTATTTATGTACTTCTTAGGGAAGTTAATGAATTTTCCTGCTCTATGTTATTTAATTATTTTTTTTAAATGTATTATATTTTATTTTACAAAATTGTTCCTTAAAATAATTATTACTTAATTGTTTTATAATATATATTTATTATAAAACGTTGTTTAACATTGTTTTCATTGATTATTTTAATCATTTGGTATTTTTTTTTTATAATTATAAACATTTATGACAGAAAACAAAATTGTTTATGAAGAATAAAACTAATTCACTATTTTATTTAAGAGTTAACAAGATTTTTTAGCTAAAAATTGATATAGATATTGTACAAAATAAACTCGGGTTTTTGTAAGATCAATTTATAGCAAAATAAAAAAAACATAATAGAAAACTTCAAAAATGTTCTTTTGTAAAACTTTCAGGTACAGGTGAAAGTCTGCCTTAAAAGGTGAAATGTTCTAACATTTGTAAAATTTTATCAGGTGCCTAATGATTTTTATGGGCTGATCTATCTTCTTTTTAATTTTTGTTAGTGATATGATATTACTAACTCTTTTGGAAGTTCCTTATTATAAACTTATAAGGTGAACTTATATAATGGTGAACTAGTAGAAAAGATTGTCAGTATGTGAATATCTCTTATATCAATGTATTCATTTAACTACTGGTCAAGTAAGGCTAATTCAAACTACACATTGTCCATTTTTTAAAGTTAATATATTAATATTCAAAAATTAGATTTTAATCTTAAATGCTTTCACCACTTTTTATTTTCAAGAATACCATAGATTAAATACATATAGATAGACCACGCCGTACACAATTTTGGCAGTCCAATTTTTATCATGAATGGACGCAGGGCAACGATGCACTGGAGTCAGGCGATTATGCTGATAGATAGCGTAAATTTTGAGTACTTCTATTGGTTGAAATATACGTGGTATTTTAAATCTTTAATAATTATAATTATTATTATTATAATTATTATTATTATAATTAAGATTTAATAATTATTAAATGAATGTAAGATGCACATAATTAAACTGTTATTGTTATACACGTTAATTGCATTTTATGACATAATGTAAGGTTATTTATGATTTTAACTCTTTGTAATTATTTTTCATTGAAATTTTATTTAATTTTTTATTTTAATATTATACTAAATTTCCTTAATAGGACTTTGATATAAAATGTGGTATTACAGTACAAGACTAAACTGTGTAGCCTCTAAATATTTTTATAAATTATTTTAAACAGAAAGCAGTGGCAGATAAATTATTTTGTAATTAGGATGAGTTGAAAAATCTTTATGATAAAAATCATCATGTGACCTGTGCCCCAATATCACAAAGCTTTTATATTATACTTATTTTGTATTTGTATTACTATATCAAGATATATAATAATCACATCTAATAGTCCACAATAATAAAATATATTATTATGGACTATTAGATATACATAAATGGCTTTCTTTTTATTAAGTCCGCTTCAAATATTTCATTTATTTTAGAATAGTATTCCATTGAATTTACCTACGTATGTGGTAACCAATTGAAACCAAATTTTCCAGGGATGCCAAATAATAAGTGGTAAACTGAGTGTTCGAAGTCCAATTTGACAACGCGGATAAGTGTTGTCAGGAAGAGTTAAAATAATAACTAATTATAATATAACATTCACTGATAGAACACTGACCACTGAGAAGATGGAAAAGTCACCTTTTATATTTACATTGGTCATTAAATAATCATTAAAATATTAATACTATAATACTTTATAGTAATTATAATGTTGCATATAAATTCCTTAAAACTAAAATTTACAAAATAATTATGGGTTCACGACACCATCACCCTTAAAGGGTTTGGCAAATTTTTGAATACGGTAGTCATTTTTACCATGAAGACAAATCCAGAGGTCAAATTCTTTTTTTTTTCAAAGTATATGACATAGGCTTTAATTTAATATATATATAAAAGTGTCAGTCTTTCCGGAACATTTTCAAAAGTTATGTTGAAAAAGTTAATTTTTTGTGAAAGAGTTGTCATTTTGAATGCCCTTCTGCAGGGAAAGGGTCAAATTTATAAAAAAAATATATAAAATGATAGGTAAATATCTAAGGTATCTATATAAAAAAAAAAATTATATTGATTCGGTC
This sequence comes from Daktulosphaira vitifoliae, assembly GCF_025091365.1. Classification (NCBI taxonomy): domain Eukaryota; kingdom Metazoa; phylum Arthropoda; class Insecta; order Hemiptera; family Phylloxeridae; genus Daktulosphaira; species Daktulosphaira vitifoliae. The sequence goes on along the minus strand of NW_026099572.1, from coordinate 14,382,739 downwards.
ATTTTTAAAAAAGTTAGGGCAATTTTAAGTAAAAAAAAATGAAAAAATATTGAAAATTAGCGATTTTTAAATTTGTAATTTTTTGGGGGATTTCCCCCGTTTACGGGGAACGAGGGATTTTTTTTCAATTTTAAGGGTAATGTCTTCAACTAGATACGATTTGTAATCTTTTGACATATTTTTCATCAAAATCGGTCCAGTGAGAGCTGAGATTGAGCGTATACAGACATAAAAAAAAAAAAAAACACATCATAGTAAAATTAATTCCTTCTCAGCTTCGCATCGAAGCTAAAAATCGGTTGCCAATTGTCTGAATGCCGTGGCCTATCTATGTGTATTTAATCTATGAGAATACCGTTAAGTTACCATAGTTGTAAAAATCGGACTATGATATACCAATTAAATGAGATAATTATAATCATATAAAAATATATAGATAATAGCTATATATCATAACGATAATCAAAAATTTTCAAATTATTTTTTATTATAAAGAATTAATTTTTTTTTTTTTTTGTTAAAAGACTATCTTCATACAGAATGTTCAGTAAGTAAGGAAGCAGGTAATTTGTAACAATTCTTTTCTTACTGAACACCCATCTATATATTGTTTGTATTAAATGGATGAAATTGTTCTTTATTGAATAATATTATTCAATAAAACATCCATAACTTTTTGAAAAATCAACAAATCAACATAATTTTTTTTTATACTAAAACGTTAGATATCTACCTTTCATTTGTTATCATTTTTTTGAAAATCTATCACTTAACCTGCTCATTAGGGGGGATTTAAAATAGCAACTTTTTTACAAAAATTAACTTTTTCAACTTAATTTTTGAAAATGTTCGGGAAATACTGCGTCCTTCAAACATATATCAAATTAAAGCTTATTTTATGTACTATAAAATGAAAAAAAAAATTTGTCCCGACAACCTATCTACTATGTGCAAATTGCTGCCGTAGTTAAAAAAACTCTATTTTTGTGTTAAAATTTTCGATTTTAAATTTTCAACTTAAAAATTTATAAAAAGTTTATTTTATGTACTATAAAATGAAAAAAAATAATTTGTCCCGACATCTTATCTTCTATGTGCAAATGGCTACCATATTCAAAAATATGCTATTTTAACAAATTTTTTTTTTTAATTAAACACTATCTACAGATTTGCATCGAAGCGTTTTTTATGATAGTGATTTTAATCACTGTCAGATATCATCTATACTGGACCCAACTATGCCACGACCCCACTGTGCCGTCACCTAGTTTTTTTTTGGCATAATAAATTTCATTTTACTTTTCAAATTGAGTTTTAACCAGCTGTTACTTTACATGTACTAATTTTCAAATTTCTTTCTCTAATTTTCCTCCTGCATTACTTTGTTCGTATTTTGTTAAAAATAGGAATAATAACGTCATAATAGAAAACCTTATCTAAGAATAAAATTTTGTATCAATAAATATTATTTTTCGTCATATTTCATTTCTATATTTAATAATATATTTTAATACAAAAAATATTTACTTATTTATCACGAACCGTTTTTGGCCTATTATCATCAAATAATATGTATTTTCTAACAAAGTAAACAAAATTCAAACAGTCTTATATTAAAAATTCTTTTTTCGATTATTGCAATATTTTAGAAATAGTTATCATGGAAAATAAAATAAGTCGGTAATACCAATATCGTTAACGAACTTTAATATTTATGGAGAATATTATTACTATGACTAAATAATTTACCAATCCAATGATAGGTTATTATAACCACATAAACCTGGACATAATTAATTTAAAATTTCAATGATATTTAACTAAACGTTTATAAGTTTACTAATGGTATATTAAAAATAATTTCCATTATCTAAGTTAGCTAAAGAAGTCGTATGAAAAAAAAAATAAACTAGTTAAATTATCTTTAATAAATTATATACAATAAGTAAAAATAACAGTAATATTCTATTTTTCTTCTTCAAATGTAATAGTCTGGTCAGTAAATTTATAAACTTCATCAGCATAAGAATCTATTTCATTATCCTCTGATCTTTTAGATGTAGGAAACGGCAAAGCAGTCTTAGGTTTTCTCAATGGTAACAGAGTATCATACAAGTACACAATGGAATTAGTTTCTCCTGGTGATGCAACACCTTTTACCCAAATAACATTAAACTTGTGATTAATTCTTAAGATTGTTGCACCTCTATGAATTCTATATCTGTTTCCCATATGACCAGGCATTTTAGTGCCAGGAAAAACTCTTCCTTTCTCCCCTCCATGACCAATATTACCTCCTCTACGATGTGATTTAGTTACACCATGAGTAGCAGGCATACCATGAAAGCCCCAACGTTTCATGACACCTTGGAATCCTCTATCAATTGTTTTTCCACGGATATCAATAGTATCACCAACACGAAAATGTGAAGCCAAAAGTGGAGTACCTGGTTGCAAAGCTGCTTCAGGAGATATTAGAAATCTTCCTAAATACTTTTTAGGCATCATTCCTTCTTTGTAAAATATACCACAATATTCCTTTGTAAAATATTGTGGATCAGCACTTTCAGCTCCAACAAGTAGACATCCTAGTTGCTTTTTATGATTTGGACAGCTGTATGGTTTACGAGGAGGATCAAATTCTCCTGGTGGTATGTACTTAATAACATGATTATCTATTACTTGCAATAATGTGGTAAGAACACTTTTACCATTATTTAACCATAAAGGATAGTTGCCAATTTTTCTTGCTATTAATCCAGAGCGTGTGAATTTTGGATTCCATTTAACATTGTGTTCTACAGAATTTTCAGCAAGTGGAGATTTTAAGTCATAAGTTGAAATACCATGTATAACAGCAGGCATGCCAAATTTATCATGAACAACTTCTTTTATAAAAGCACGATTATCAGAGGTCAAGTGTTGTTCATCTTTTGCACGTTCTCGCTGTAAATACCACATTGGATATTTAATACGTGGTGGACGAACATTATGAGCATACCGATATTGAATAAATTTCAAGTCATTTAATTTAAATTTAAATGATTTCGGAAAATTAAAAAGAGTATGTTTAACAATATCATTCATTTTATCAATATATCATTAAATAATTTAGTTAATAAATAATAAATTAATTAAAGTTTTTAAATCAAAAATCATATAATAACAATCAATTCTACAACTTAGGATTAGCTTAAAAATTTTTATGAAAAAATATCGATAACACATGCATCATGAAGTTACCACTAATAACTAGATATCATGTTATCAAGCAAGATAAGTTGTAGAATAATTTTTGATAACAAGTGATAATATAATTTCCAAAGAGTTCAAAAATAAAATAAAATTAATAAAACCCAAATTAAAGTCCTCTCCCATATGTAGTAATATTACTCTCTGGTCTCATATGACTAGTGTTTTTGCAATCAGCATCGTCCGGAATGTTCTCCGAAAATCTTAGTTTGATAATTATATTATTACACTGGTTAACATTTCTGTTCAAGTATCTGACGTATACGCATTCATAAAAAATATTTATCAACAATTTTTTTTTAAACATAAAATTAATAAATTGGAGACTAGTAATTAAGACAAGAGATCTTTAGGTAAAGTTTTAAATAGATGAATTTGTATTTGAATCAAGCTCTAATGGTGTATATATTAATGGTTTAAATAATTAAATATAAATCATTATATAATTAAACTTGTGTTTTTTTTTTTTAGGAATAAATAAAATTATTAAACTTATTTAGTGTAGTTCTTTGAAAGTTAGCCATTAATAAAATAAATACTTATAGTACCCAGATGCTACCTACGAAATTTGCAAAATTCAATTATTTAGTTTTTTCTCTGTATACACACAGTTCAAATAAAGTAAAATCAGGTGATGTGGTTCAATGGGTTACATTTTAGCTTCGATGCGAAGCTGAGAACGTATTGGTTTTACTAAGATATGTTTATAATTTAAATATTTTTTTTATTTTTGTTACCACTTTTTCTCAGCTCTCAACGAACCGATTTCTTTCAATGATACGCAAAAAGATCACAAATCGTATCTAGTCGAAGACATTACCCTCAAAAATTGAAAAAAATTCCCTCGTTCCCCGTAAATGGGGGAAACCTCCAAAAAAATTACAAATTTAAAAATCGCTAATTTTTTCAATTTTTTTTATTTAACACTGCCATAACTTCTTCAAAAATGAACAAATCAATATAATTTTTTGAGAACCCTGGTCTAGTGGTATGTTTATTGTATTAAAAATTGAGCTAGAAGTATTTTGAAATATACCCTAGAGTAACGATAATATGAGGTTTAAATTAGTGGCCTATTTTGAAGGACGGTCTCTGGGTTCATCACAGCCCTCTCCCTAAAAACAATAGTTAAACGAAAAATATGTACTAATTACCAGTGACTTAGACATTTTTTTTAGGAGGAATAATTTCAATTAATTTTGGTAGCTTTTTTTTTATCAACTAAAAATTTAAAAATTACTATTTATTTTAAGGTAAGAATTAAAACAAGACAATTATTACTATTTTTTAGCTTCAAAAAAAAAACAAATTTAAAAATCGCTAATTTTCGAAATTTTTTCAATTTTTTTTACTTAAAAGTGCCGTAACTTTTTCAAAAATGAACAAATCAATATAATTTTTTTTTATATAGATTCTTGATGTCTTTACCTATCATTTGGTATATTTTTTTATAAATTTAACCCTTTACCAGCCCACAGAGGGGAAACAAAATGACAACTTTTTCACAAAAAATTAACTTTTTCAACTTAACTTTTGAAAGTGTTCCGGAAATACTGACATTTATATGTATATTAAATTAATGCTAATGTAATGTACTTTATTATGAAAAAAAAAAAATTTCGGACTTTATTTTGTCTACACGGTGAAAATGGCAACCATATGCTATTATTGTGTGAAAATTTTCGATTTTATTTTTTACATTTTTAATTTTATAATGTTATAATTTATTGAAAAGTGTATGGATCAACATAATTTTTTTATGAGAAATAATATTTTTTAATAATCCATTTTTCATTCGACATACTTTATCTTAATCAGAATATTAATAAGGAACTAGCAGATCATGTAGCTTTTGGAATAATCCACCAATTTTTTAAAATTAAACACTATCTAAAGATTTGCATCGAAGCGTTTTTTTTTTTATAGTGATTTTAATCACTGTCAGATATCATTATACTTGATCCAACTATGCTACGTCACCACTGTTCCACGACCCCCCTGTGTTGGGTTTTTTTTTCTTACTTCTTAAAAAATATGTTTAAAACAATATAATTTTTTTGAATGTAAAGGTAAAGGTAAAGATAGAAAGAAAGAGGAACTTTAGCCCTCCTCCAGTTGAGTCCCTTGAACATAACCTACAAAAATAGTTTGTATAGATATAATATCAAAAATTAGTGATGATAGAAAAAATTTAATTGCTGATTATATATTAGCACAAAAAATTGAGTAATAAAAGTATATTTTGGACTCTGATGAAAATTATTTGTATCAAGCCCTTTAATATTTATACACGTTTGTCATAAAAGTAACAACTATTTTATCATTTCTTCATAAAAATTACAATACTAAATTATTAAATATCAATTTCATAATATATTTAATTTCTTTAATAGATATTTAATAATATATTATACTTCTAAATAAAAAAACTACTAATCAGGAATAATAAAGAAAATAGAAATTCATTTTGCTTTGGAATCCATTGGAATCCACCAATTTCTTTAAATTCAACACTATCTACAGATTTGCATCAAAGCATTTTCTTATGATAGTGATTTTAATCACTGTCAGATATCATTATACTTGATCCAACTATGCTACGTCACCACTGTTCCACGACCCCCCTGTGTTGGGTTTTTTTTTCTTACTTCTTAAAAAATATGTTTAAAACAATATAATTTTTTTGAATGTAAAGGTAAAGGTAAAGATAGAAAGAAAGAGGAACTTTAGCCCTCCTCCAGTTGAGTCCCTTGAACATAACCTACAAAAATAGTTTGTATAGATATAATATCAAAAATTAGTGATGATAGAAAAAATTTAATTGCTGATTATATATTAGCACAAAAAATTGAGTAATAAAAGTATATTTTGGACTCTGATGAAAATTATTTGTATCAAGCCCTTTAATATTTATACACGTTTGTCATAAAAGTAACAACTATTTTATCATTTCTTCATAAAAATTACAATACTAAATTATTAAATATCAATTTCATAATATATTTAATTTCTTTAATAGATATTTAATAATATATTATACTTCTAAATAAAAAAACTACTAATCAGGAATAATAAAGAAAATAGAAATTCATTTTGCTTTGGAATCCATTGGAATCCACCAATTTCTTTAAATTCAACACTATCTACAGATTTGCATCAAAGCATTTTCTTATGATAGTGATTTTAATCACTGTCAGATATCATTATACTTGATCCAACTATGCTACGTCACCACTGTTCCACGACCCCCCTGTGTTGGGTTTTTTTTTCTTACTTCTTAAAAAATATGTTTAAAACAATATAATTTTTTTGAATGTAAAGGTAAAGGTAAAGATAGAAAGAAAGAGGAACTTTAGCCCTCCTCCAGTTGAGTCCCTTGAACATAGCCTACAAAAATAGTTTGAATACGCTTATTTATTTAATTTAATGATTTATGATGAAAATTAGTTTTTCTCAAATTAATAATGGAAGAGAGAATTTTTTTGTTTTTTTTCGTGAAGTATATTTCTTGATTTATTGACGATTTTACTTTTGATCTCTTATAAGGACGGTGTGGCAGAGTCGGTAACGGGATAGTGTTTGATGCGCAATGCCTTGGGTTCGAAACTCAATCACGGATGGCTTCATTTGCCGAACGAGAGATCAGTTCGGTAATTTGAGTCGCCATCCCTCTCTCTGGCGACGGACTAACCACTCGTCCCGGAGTATAAATGGTTAAAAAACCTCCTTCTTTGGGGTGGTCGCGATAGCCCTTAATGGGCTGATTAAAGCAAAAAAAAATAAGGGTAAAGGTCTGGCGGAACGGCAAAGCCAACAATGCACTTGCCTAGAGCCCCGAACTTCTAAAAGTCTCATATATACAAATGTAAAGCAAAAAAAGTCTCTTTTACTAAAAAAATATAAAAAGGATCCCACGAAAAAGTTTTTGTAATGGGTTTCACAATACCTAGTACCGATGTCATTCAAGTATGTCATATTTTTTATGGAAAAATGTAATATTTTGCAGCTTTAAATAAAATGGTACACCCAAAGAAAAACCTCAATCAATTTTGATAGAGAAATTTTATCAAGGGTTTATGATAATAGTTTATTATTAATACGAACAAAATAACTATTTTTATAAATAATTATTGTTCAAGACAAGAAAAAAAAATATATTGATAAATATATCATAGGTTCAATAGTAATGATATATTTATCAAATTGAACAATGAATTTATTATATAGATCGAGGTTTTTCTCTGGGTGTAAAACCAAAAATAGTGTGTTCTCTAAAAATTAAAGCATGTCCCTCGAATTTGAAATATGTGACCTATTTTTATAATGTATATTTAAATTTTAACCGTAGAAAGAGCATTTCTTGAATTTTAGTCGTAAATAAACTTGTTTATATATAACTTTTTTGAGATTAATTTTAGGTATTTATTATTTTAAAAAATCATTAAAAAAACTATTAAACCCTATGCACGAAAAAAAATCTAGTTATGCTACTGATGTGTGACCCTTGAGATCGGATTTACTATAATTTCAGAGGCAGAGAGGACGGGAAAAAGTACCTAGTTTAGTGCAACGAAATCGAATCCCATTATTAACTCATAGCGGCATAATGCGAATCCACCTTAGTTAAACAGGACACCTATGACCTGTTGGGAATGTTTAAAAATAAAAACTCCAGTCTTCCAAAATAAGGCGACCAAAATCTCTAATCAGCTTATTACGTAGTTTTATTTTATTGAAATAATACAAATGAGCTAATTAGTTAGCAATAAATATTTTTTTTAGAATGGGCAGATGGATTGTCTATAATCTTGAATATAACATTAATGCAGCCACTCCGAGTTGTTTCATTCAGTAATGTAAATAACTCATATTTATGATAAATAGTTTTAAAGGAATTTTCATATAAACTTTCGATTAAGCTACTGGCGTATTATGCATACTTTTTAATAAATTACATCACATTCAAGGCTTTCATCTGTATTGTAAAAACATCACGCTTATACTTCCTTACAGCGACGTGGAATTACCTTGCACTGTTTATTAACCCACGATCGTATCCGCTTACGCATTAGCGCTATAATAGGATCTTACAGGCGAGTAACCTAATGAGTATAGAGGTGCTCCTCTATTGGTCAAGTTCAATATAAAATATTTTAAATTAATTTTTAATTATTAAAAAAAATATATTTTAAAATACTGTCAATAAAATTGAAAAATGCATGGAGTAGATTTTTTAGGGAGTAGATCTCTTTTTCTTTTCAAAAAACATTGAATAAAAAATTTAATTAAATACTGTTCTCTTTGGTTAAATCATCACCAGAATTATAACCAACGTCGTAATAAATAATTTCGGGTAAAATTGTTGAAATACTGTCTACGTAAATTTTTCGTAATTGCGGGTCTTTAATTTTACTATTAAAAAGTAAGAGACTCGTAACTTTACTACTCTCCTTAAGGATGGCCTTAAGCACAAATAAAAGGTTTGCGATGATAAGTATACAATAATGTTTAATATATTAGTGTATGTTTTTAATTATGATTTTAATGGTAAGATTAAAATCGTGAAGTATACTCTCAAAGCAAAATTATCGAAAGACCGTTGAAAACTTGAGAGTTTAAGATTTTAAAAATGTTGGGATTTTTTGTGTTGTCTTAGATTACATTTTTTCCGATTACTTGAACAATGTAATAATATTATTTATATGAGTTCATTGGTAAAAATGTCAACACACGTTGAATAACTACGATTAAAGTTATTGAAATGTTAATGTATTAATGTGTTTATTTTGTTCTGATTATTTTGACAAGAGGAAATTACTAATACTGTGTACAATTACAGGCATTTTTATTCAAGGGATCACGTTTTTTATGGGTAGGGCGAAAAATAGACGCGCGTACAGCGTCGTAGCTAGTTCACTACTGGCTTGCTGTTCCCTCTCACGCGGCCACTGTCTCTTAATAGGTTGTGCAATATTGTGTACCTCGTGGTCGCTAAACGGAGTGACTACTACATAGTCATTCGGTCTGCGTATTGCACGACGCGAACAGTTCGATTGTCGCTAGGTTTTTGCGTTCAGTGTGATCGTAAAAGTCGATTTTGTTGTGTTCATTTATTGACGAAAATTAATATTAAGAAGCAGTTTTTGTACCGATCGCTTTGTACCTTCAAAACTGTTGCGGAACTCATGTCGCCGAACACGCGACCTACAACGAAATAATGATAAGCGCTTTTCAAAACTTTTCTTCGCCGCACTTCGGTTACGGCGGTAGCGCGTTACCGGATGCGGCCGTTCCCTTGTACAATGGCCAACAACCGATGCATCCCTTTGTTGGACATTCTGCTCCCGCGTATAATTTTGCAAGACAACCCGTGTACAACGCTGGTCAACCGCCTCAGTACAATAGTCGACAACGTCAAGCTCTTCCCTACGAACCGGCTTTTCGTGAGCCTTACACACGACCGCAAATCAGTAATAAGCACTACGAACAAGTGGACGTACCGCCGGTGCCAAATCGAAAGAGACCTGCCTCCACATCTCCTCCAGTTCAGTACACTAGGGTACAAGGTGGTGTACCTGGTGGTATGTTATTAATTATTGAAATAATAAAAGGATAATTTAAAAAATAAAGAAATTGTACAATTGTATAGTTTAATTATATTTTATCGGTTGCTTACGAATTCGTAAGCAGTCGGATTAGATTAATCATATCAGATTAGGTTAAACAAATTAGAAAATATTATTATTTATTTTAAAATATTAATCTAATTTTAATCATATCTGTCAGTATACGTATACGTGAAATCATATTTTGAAGGGAATTAGTCTTATTTTGCCCTCCTTAAAAAATATTTTCGGATAAAATACATTTGATTTTTCATCTTTTGAGGAGCTCAGCTCCTTTATGAATATCCACTTTATGTCTACTTGTAGTGTAATTTTTAAATAAAAATTTAAAAAAAGAAGAGATTTTCTTAAAAATAAAATCGAATAACAATGAAATAAATGTTTTCTGCCCAATTTAAATAAAATTTGGTCGTGTAGCTTTTATTCATTCCGATTAAACTAACTTATGTTCAGGGCCACATTTAAGAAAAGGCAGTTGCAATGGACTTATTTGAGCCCTCCTTACCACTAACAAGAGAAATAAAAGTATTTATTATAATTTGGAAGAAATAATTTTTGTTTTCGCTTATAAAAATTCAAGTTGTAATCCGAATCCATATTTAGAGGGCTACTATTTCAAATTATACATGGCCCATGTATTGGTAAATCAGTTATTGCTTGTACGGGTTTCCCTCTTCCTACTGCTGTAGAGTCACTCAAGTAAATTAAACATTTTTGGTCAATGTTATTATAATGGTTGATTTAGTTTAGAGGTGAAAAAATATTATTGCTACACTATGTTAAATTATACTGTCGTTAAGTTAAATTTTTTGATTATTTGATATTATACAAAGCAAAAATAATTTTTTTAACATTTTAGAATTCAAGTATCTCTAATATCAAACATTTGCACTTATAGTTTTGTAATAATTGTTTTTAAATTGATTTTTCAGGTAAAACATCAGTACATGCTGTACTAGATTATGATGTAGAAGATGACGAAACTTTGGATTATTTAGATAAATATAGTAAAGAAAATGAAAAAGTTACGCCAATTCAAGGTCCGATTTTCTTAAGAAATGGTACCGTACCTGTTGTACCGCTATTTGGTTATCAAAAAGTTAGCAACGGATCTTTTCTACAAATACCCGTAAGTTAATTTCCGATACTTCTATATTGGTATTTGTGTAATGGAATCATGTCAAGAAAAAAGGATTATTATTCCAATTATTAAATTGCTTTTACTTTTAGAAGGTTCATACAAATTAAATGTGAAAATCAGCGCTAATTTTAACTGTTAGTAATTAACTTTTTTTCTCGGAGATTCCTATCTCCTAGAAAATAGCCCGGAGGAATGCTAAATTCATAAGATAAAACAAAATGTATAGATTTAAAAAAAATATTTAAATGGCGAGAGTGCACATAATATGTCATCATAACTTATTATGTAATTATAATAGCAGCAAAATAAATATGAAAATCATTATAAAGCGATTAACACTAAGTTGATCTAAAAAGACGATAATTGTTAACTACCAATATTACCCGTAGCGTGTTTATAAATATGTATTTTTTGCATAAGCAAGTATTGGATAACTCGAATTGAACCCTTTAATGAATGACAGTGGTTGCCATATTATGTTACTAGTCATAATAAATGCGGAGATGTGAACACTTTCATTTATTTTTGGCTAATTCGCATTGAAGATGCGACCGGCTTATAAAACACGAAGAAAACTTGAGTTTCGGTGTTTATTATGTTGATTTCGTTGTAATGTCTATAAGGATACGGGAACGACACCAGTCATTGGATTAATTATCACTGGTTTCTTATACAACGCCATGACCGAGCAAAACGTTAAACAAAGTAGCTTTGAACTTGTCTGTTACGATGACATTGAAATCCTGATCGAAATGTTAGTGCCGCGGCCCAAGCAATGTAGTGAACGAGTGTCGATCACGATCAGGGCAAAATGCGAACAATTATAAGTGTTCCAATCACTCATGTCTCCCAGCACAGGTACGCTGTGTTTAGTACAAATGCCCTAATTTGTATAACAACATAAATTAATTTTATCAAAAGTACTCATTAGCACAAATATTCGACACATTATCTGCAAAATGATAAGTAAATTTATTGTTGTTCTAGAAAAAACAGATGTTGGTCTATGTAAATCGTGACCTAGTTCAAAAATAATTGAGTTGTACTCTGTGCATATTATGTTAAGAAATGTTAAATATCGTCGTAAACGCCAATACTCTTAAGTGACAGCTGTGGTAGGGCTCATGACGAATAAATTGCATAACTCGACGCTGCTCGAGGACATCCCGGCTGGGCTAATTTAACGGCTCTTTCGGGTGGGGTATGGTGTCGATTCTATGAAATATTAAAAAAAAACTTTTGGACAGCATCGGCCGAACCTCTTTTATGCGCATTACTAATATACTTATATGTAAGTAAATTACTTATGCGCATAGTGAAAGTGAACCGAGCAAAATATATGCACGGAAATTGTATGCATTTATATAATACATAAAGAATATACAAAATGACATTAAAATCATATGTGCACATAAAAATTAAAAACTCGTGCAACCAGTGTCACAACTAGTCGAGTAAAGATTATATGTACAAAAGTATACCCTCAAAACCCTGTTTTAATATTTTTGAAAACTTATTACTGGCGCTATATTGACAATTTTTTAATTAAAGTAGCTTTCTTAATTTCTCATACCCTAAAATATATTTCTTATATAATAAAATACATAGTTTTTTCTGGAATTTTGGAGTGGATAAACCCATTGATAGGCCCCAATTTGTGCCTATGAATTAATCACAAATAGCGGAGAATTTTAATTCTATTTTTTTAATGAATTTTTTACACTAGCATTATAATTAAAGTTTCATTAAGGAGAGGATAGGTATTGCAATTTAGTATTCTTTAGGGAAGGAGAGATAGAAGTCCTTCTATATTGCATGTCTGTTATTTCTATTGTTATAACATTTATAATACAATTGCCAACTTAGAATTATTGTTTTTTAGTTTAATATAATATTTAGGTTAAATTTAATTGAGGCCAATTTTGTATATTTAAAAAATTAGTACAAATTTAAAAAATAAGTAATATTTTGTAGTAGTATTTTATAAATAAAATGACGTAACCAGGATTTATTTCCGAAGGGAGACATCATTTCCAACATTTTTTGCTCATCGTTTCAAAGAATTGCCAAAGAAATAGTGTTCAATAGTTTTGTTATTTTAGATAGAGTTCAACTTTTCTTTTCTAAAAAAAATATTTTTAGGTTTCTAAAATGTTAAGTCGTTAGCTACCTAGCTTGTCATCTCTTTTTATATTTGAAAGCCAATAATACAATAACTTATTATCAAGAGTGGTTAATAATTTTGAACGGAAATGGGTTTATAAACCCAAACCATACCGCTAGTTAAGTTTTTAATAAATAAATTCATAAACTGTCAATTAACATAGTTAAATGGTACTACGATTCCATTTTAATCATTAGCCAGGGCTTAATTCTCTTTTCAAAGTAGTGTTTTAAAATCATAACATCGTTCATTCAAGAAAATCTTAAATTAAAATGATAACTTAGATCGTTTTGTCATTGTTGTATGAAAAAAAATTGTTTTCAGGTAAACCATTTAAATTTTAAGTTACTCAATTTATTTTTGTTTTAAATAGTCATAAAGAAATTTACAAATTTAAATACATCTAGAGATCTGCTATTTTTTAATTTGTTTTTAATGAATAATTTGTTTAAATAATCAATATAATTTTAAATTTTAATATTGTATGGCTATTAGTAATAAGGCTGAGGTCAAAACCCTTGTTGTTTTAACTTTTCTATTTACCTTCTTTTACGCATTATTCTATCACATTCGACAAATGTCAACACGTGAAATGCATAGTATTTTGACATTGAAACAATCATTCATACCGTTTTAGTACTTAAGTAGGTTTAATCAATAGTTATAAAACCTATTAACTTATAGTATTTGAAGTATTATTTGTGTGTAAATAAATATTATAAATTTTAATGTGTTTACAAACTATAGTCTAAGATTTCTTAAGTTTATTTAGCTAAAAAGTATATTTTATATGCTCAATGTCTATACTTAAAAATTTTGCTTTAAATTATCATTATTTTTTATTTTATTTTTTTACAATTTTTAAGTATTCTAATTTTTGATAATATTAATAAAATAATAAATAAAAGTATTCATTAAAATTATCTCTAGGACTATTTTAAATAACTTATTAACGTAAGTTAACTTTGATGTTTTTTTTAAGTTAATTAAAATGTCTAATTACATATTTAAACAATACTACTTAGTAAATAAAATGACGTATTTTTTGAGGGCGATTAGAACCCTGGTCTAGTGGTATGTTTATTGTATTAAAAATTGAGCTAGAAGTATTTTGAAATATACCATAGAGTAACGATAATATGAGGTTTAAATTAGTGGCCTATTTTGAAGGACGGTCTCTGGGTTCATCACAGCCCTCTCCCTAAAAACAATAGTTAAACGAAAAATATGTACTAATTACCAGTGACTTAGACATTTTTTTTAGGAGGAATAATTTCAATTAATTTTGGTAGCTTTTTTTTTATCTACTAAAAATTTAAAAATTACTATTTATTTTAAGGTAAGAATTAAAACAAGACAATTTTTACTATTTTTTAGCTTCGATGCAAAGCTTAGAAGGTATTAATTTTACTATGATGTGTATTTTTTTTTTTTTTTTTGTCTGTTACCACTTTTTCTCAGCCCTCACCGAACCGATTTCTTTCAATGATACGCAAAAAGATCACAAATCGTATCTAGTCGAAGACATTACCCTCAAAAATTGAAAAAAATTCCCTCGTTCCCCGTAAATGGGGGAAACCTCCAAAAAAAAAAACAAATTTAAAAATCGCTAATTTTTTCAATTTTTTTTATTTAAAACTGCCATAACTTCTTCAAAAATGAACAAATCAATATAATTTTTTTTTTTATATAGATTCTTGATGTCTTTACCTATCAATTGGTATATTTTTTTTATAAATTTAACCCTTTACCAGCCCACAGAGGGGAAACAAAATGACAACTTTTTCACAAAAAATTAACTTTTGAAAGTGTTCCGGAAATACTGACACTTATATATATATTAAATTAAAGCTAATGTAATGTACTTTATTATGAAAAAAAAAAAAATTTCGGACTTTATTTTGTCTACACGGTGAAAATGGCAACCATATGCTATTATTGTGTGAAAATTCTCGATTTTATTTTTTACATTTTTAATTTTATAATGTTATAATTTATTGAAAAGTGTATGGATCAACATAATTNTCCAAAAAAATTACAAATTTAAAAATCGCTAATTTTCGAAATTTTTTCAATTTTTTTTACTTAAAAGTGCCGTAACTTTTTCAAAAATGAACAAATCAATATAATTTTTTTTTATATAGATTCTTGATGTCTTTACCTATCATTTGGTATATTTTTTTATAAATTTAACCCTTTACCAGCCCACAGAGGGGAAACAAAATGACAACTTTTTCACAAAAAATTAACTTTTTCAACTTAACTTTTGAAAGTGTTCCGGAAATACTGACATTTATATGTATATTAAATTAATGCTNACTGACACTTATATATATATTAAATTAAAGCTAATGTAATGTACTTTATTATGAAAAAAAAAAAATTTCGGACTTTATTTTGTCTACACGGTGAAAATGGCAACCATATGCTATTATTGTGTGAAAATTCTCGATTTTATTTTTTACATTTTTAATTTTATAATGTTATAATTTATTGAAAAGTGTATGGATCAACATAATTTTTTTATGAGAAATAATATTTTTTAATAATCCATTTTTCATTCGACATACTTTATCTTAATCAGGATATTAATAAGGAACTAGCAGATCATGAAGCTTTTGGAATAATCCACCAATTTTTTAAAATTAAACACTATCTAAAGATTTGCATCGAAGCGTTTTTTTTTTTATAGTGATTTTAATCACTGTCAGATATCATTATACTTGATCCAACTATGCCACGTCACCACTGTGCCACGACCCCCCTGTGTTGGGTTTTTTTTTTTCATTTGAAATTTTCAAAATTCCTTCTAAAATTGTTTTATAAATACGCCATTGTTTTTAATATAAGTAAACGATAGTAATATCTATGAATACAAATTGGCTGAATACTCTTCAAGAAAAAAAATTGTAAGAGAAAATATGCTACTCAATAATTTGTCTTATAGTTCATTAAAAAAATTTGATGATAGTCTTAAGAAAAAAATGGCTCTAAATGAGTAGAGAATATATGAAAATATTTTAAGGCTATTTTTAAAGCAAATAATTTTGAAAAATGATAATTTTAAAATTCTATTGTTTTGGAATGTAAAAAAGTGAATAAGCCTGATGTGCTTATCGAATAAGAACTTTGAGCTAGCTTCTTTTCAAAATTTATTTCAAACTAACCATTTGATTAACAAAAAAGAGCTTATGACTATTTTCTTTTATAAATAGGATAGGATAAAAGGTCTTCGATTTTGATTTTGAATGTTGTCATATTATGGTTCAAATTATCGATGTAGTATTTTATAATATTTAACAGTTGGCAAATAAATAATATTCAAGTTGTGCATATTAATAGTCTAAAAACCGGTTATATTTGACGAATTTTGAATAAATTATTTTCAAGGAACTAATGAATGAATTTATAGTTTCGATCTAGTGAATAACGAAGTAAAAAAGTGTTGCTTTAAGAGTAGTATTAACCAATTGAAATATCTTAACACGATCTAACGTTTATTTTAGCATTTAAAATATCTGCATTAGTATGTGCAATACTGTTGTATGAAAATTAGGTAGATTTATATCAATATTGGCTTATTTTACAGAAAAGAAACATAATGATTAACCTGTTTGTGGACAATGAAACCGAAGTGTAAATGGTAATTACTATTTAAGTCATTCTGTCGGATTTCTATAACAGACATAATGAACAATGATTGTTATATATATATTTTTAATTTTTTCTCTGGCATAATAACTCACAATATTGTCAGTAATAATTAATAAGGTTGAATCATTTTAATTCGTCTTAAAAAAAAGTGTACTGGATTGCCGAATGCCGTTCTTATTGATTAATTAAAATTTTAGTCTTTTGAAAAAAAAAGTTCTTGATTACTAAACGGGAAAAGTAAAATATTATTTATATTATGAAGAATGTTTTCTTTTAGGCTCTTAAAACGTACCAGATATTACGCTTACATCATATTGGTTATGTTAAAATATT
The DNA here is from genome assembly GCF_025091365.1 of Daktulosphaira vitifoliae. NCBI lineage: Eukaryota > Metazoa > Arthropoda > Insecta > Hemiptera > Phylloxeridae > Daktulosphaira > Daktulosphaira vitifoliae. The sequence continues at coordinate 14,365,569 of NW_026099572.1, read as the reverse complement.
ATCGATTTCCTTTCATGTTAAAATAATATCTACATTTTATGTCATGCTACATCAGTTTCTATGAAAAATAATTACTTCTGAAACATGATTTACGCACTCTTATAGAAAGTAATCAATAACTTTTAAACTTCACGGACGTATTCCTTGTTCCTCGGTTATTTTAGTGCACCGAAATAATTGTATTTTTGTTTGATTTATCTGGTTAATGTTAAATAAAATCTCTGTCCATATGTGCTTTAATAAAAGCCGATAGAACAAGCAATAAAGTCCTATTAGTTATAGAGTTTTTATTTTAATAATCAAGATAAAAGCTTTCCATGACATATTTTCCTACTTTTTTTTGTATTCAATTTTGATATTGGTTTGTAGCAATTTTTAACGCTTCTTCCTTTTTCAATAGTTATGACTCGAATATCCGAACGGAGCCGTGTCATTTTTATTTCTTGGGATAGTTAATAAGGTAGTCTCCCCTTGTCTTCCGTATCGCAATGTAGTCATTAGTTTTTAAAATATGCATTTTATCATTATATATTAAGCCAAATAGTTTGTATACTCGGTATTATTGTGAACTTGATATGTAAAATCCAAAAATAATGATATATTCAATACACAATTATAAAAGTATTAAGTTATCCTTGAGAGTTGTTGTCACGTTGTTAAAATTCTCCATGCTGAACTGGAACAATAATAGTCATATTGAATTACTTTTTTATATTGGTGACTAATTTTGTTAAATATATATATGTATAATAGGACGAATGGCCTCGTGTTTAACTATGAAAGTAATAAGCTATTAAATTATTTAAAAGTTATTATTACTTTATCAACCAATGGCAGATTCGGGGGGTCACATTTGTCATGAACCCTCTAAAATATTCTTGTTATTGTTTTCTTAAGCTTAAAGTTTTCACAAAACAAGGTCTCGTGGTCTAATACAGACTTCACATCAATATTTACATGTATTGTGGAGTTCGCGTCTGGTTTAAAATATTCAAAATATTGTGAATTAAATAATAAAACTTTTTATATGAAGTATTTCAACGATATATAATTTATAAATTAGAAAAAATAAAGTTATAATATCTATTCTTGAAGTTCTAAAATTAATAGAAGTAAATTGATATAAGTCAATAAGTTTGTAAAATTAAGTTATCATTTTATTTATTCCACATAATATCACTTTAATTTATACCTTCTAAATAAGTTTGCGTTTATAATTAGTAATTAACAAATTTGCCTGAGACCCATAGCAAGAAAAATATAACTAAATTTTATGTACTTCCAAATTATGAACTTAAAGTATATAAAAATAGATTTTTGAAAAAAAAATCATATATTACCAAATTGTTTACAAAGGACCTCGGAATTTAGAATATGCCTAGGACTTATACAAATCATAACGGCATATTTGCCCTTGAATAGGCATTTTCGTTCATTACTATGGTTTTTATTAAATTTATTTGAAATTTGATTGTTATGAATTTTTCAAAAACTGGTTTTTCATTTGTTTTAACGTGGACATATTTTTTCCTTATAGGCCATTATCCATTCTCAGTTGAAATTTTATTTTCTATGTATTAATTATAGCAATGTCATTTCTTTTTAAAATATTCAAATTCTTAGGTAATCATTGGGGAACTTCATCATAGTGTCAATTTTCATGTAATTGAAAACATTATTTTTATAACTAGGTGTTAATTATGGAAATACTTTTAAAGGCCTACGGTTGTCATTTGTTGGTTAATAATTATTTGAAAGTCATTTTTGTGTAAATTACATTTTGATATTACCTAATAGTATGATTGGTTTAAAATAAATGTAGACGTATCCATTTTCAGTTAACACAAAAAAATTATCTCACTAGTTCTTTATTGTTTTTATATACAAGAGTAGTTATATAGTGAATTTACTTAATTAATGCATTCTAACACTTCAAAATAAGATATGAATATCTATTAAAAATAAACCAATGGCAAAATTTTGGTGAAGTTTCATTTGTTTTACAAGTATTAAAATAGCATCTATATAATAATTTGGCCAAGAGCGCCATTATATTAATACTAAAATATCCTCTGTACGCTGTGTCTAAGTCCATTAAGATTCTACACTATTTTTGACATCAATAATTATTAATGATATCAATGTAATGTAACTATTATCATAGTTATGTTAGGTTAAATCGGTAATATTAATCAATTAATTTGAAATCGCCATTTAAAAGTTATTTGTATACTTTATGCTTAGTGTTAATCTATACTGTAAATTATTATATTTATTTATTCTATCTATTACAGGTACTATGGACTGCTTTATCGTTCGCTTTGGGGTATGAAATTAATGGTGATATTATTCGTGGAAATCCTTGTATCAAAAGAAATCATCAACTTTTTTGTCCTACAGCAGGCAAAAGTTATCCAATGTAAGTAAGTAATAACTAAACTAACCTTAGATTTACGAGTAATTACCAGAGAACAGTGGCGGCTCGCCGGATGAGGCAAGTGAGGCACAATCTCACCTGCAATTTACCATATAATAATTTATTTATTTCGAGCCTCTATCAATATCAAATATCTTTCAAAATATTATAATTTATTTTTATAATTAACGCAATTCGTAATCTTGAACCATAAAAGATAGTAGGACGAAAATAGATAACATAATGTTGCGCCTGACTGGCGCTGCACAAACACAGCGAGATATAACACGGCATTTAGTGCCGAAACCAAAGGTTTGCGCTCGCCGTTCGTTAATGATTAAAAAATGACAACACGTTACACGACTGATTACGAAGCAAACCAATGAGGTCCGAGAGGCAAACTTTTTTTTGATTCAGTTGCTATACTGGATTATTAAGATTGATTGGTGGAGGAGAGTCGTGAATACTTGGTAAAATGAGGCTGATGTAAATTTTCCTCAGCGGTGAACACCATCGTGTGCCAGGTGGTTTCAAATGCGAAACGACATTTTACATCTAAATTAAATGGAATCGACAATATGTCGTTATTGTTCCTAATCTATGCTTACCCCACAAAAACAACAAACGAATTACGTTTATCACATCAGTTATCAGTCAATGTATAAAAGTATTATACGATTATAATTTTTCATCTTATAATTTATAAAAATGTTAAAGAATTAACATGTTACCTATTAATACAGCTATCTCTAGTCTCTAGCTATATACTAAAATCCTAAGCCCCTCGAAATAATTATCTACCTATAATCTTAAAAATAGGTATATTCTTTATTCAAATTTACTAAATTAAAAGTTTGCCTCACCACTTCCGAGACCCACGAGCCGCCACTGCCAGAGAACGAAAACGTTATGCATAACGTTATAATTATAACATTTCAAACGAAAATTTTTATTTAAACGCAAAAAATAAAGAAATATATATGATATTAATAAGAATAAAACAATTTTTGTTAAAATATTATTAGGATTTAGACAAATGTCGTTCAAATAATTAGTATGTGTTTACTTTATTTTAAGAGATCGTATTGATAAATTTATTGATGAAAATAAAGCTTTGATGAAACGGATGTATGGTGAATTCGAGATGATGGAAAATGGTCCATTTCATAAAAATAAAAGACCAACAGTTCGAAAAAAAAGGCAAAATGGTGGATTTTCAGATGATCAAACGAAATCTAATAAACTTCCAACAAAAGGAATACCTACAGATTCTGGAAGGTATTTGTGATTAGATTGAATATTTAATAATATTTAACTTTGAAAATCGAAGAAGCAAATAATAGGTTTGTCTATTAAATGAAATAAAGCTACTTTATTTGGAGTCCTCTGATAACTATGGACACAGCATGAAAAATTGTTTGTGTTATTTCATAAGTCTGCATAGACTTAAATTAGAGCTTTTCCGCCAAATTTCCTTGTCTTATCCTTTCATGAAAACAGTTCATTTGTGAGGGCAACGAATGTATCTATAGAGGCACACTTTCATGCAAACTACGATAATACCGACAGTCGAAATTGTTACATTAGTGATACCGAACAGAGTACAGAATACAAAGGTATGGGGTAGGGGTTCAAATCTTTGTGTAATAAAAAATAAAATTTTTGTGTAATCAAATTATATTAAAAATAATGGAATGCGAGTAAATGTATTCAAATAAAATTTCTTCTATAAATAATTCAAACCTATGCGTCTGTATCCTATTAAAACAATATGTATTCATAATTTGAGTCTTATATAATGTATGAAAGGCAATATAAGTTCAATAATTGTATAATTATTAATGACCGATTAATAATTTACATGATTTTTAATTTCAGAATAGATTCATGCGAATCAAAAGTAGAAGTTGTAACTCCTTATTGGGCGGCTAATAGTGTGGGCAAAACCAGAGCGATTGTCAATACCGAACACTTTGAACAAGCCATTCACCAAGAAGTTTGCACGTGAGTAATAATTCGCATTGAAAATTAAAATTTTAATTAAGTCTCATGTTTTTTTGTTAATTGAACATTTGGAAGGTAACTATTTTAAACTTTCTATTAATTCAAATTAAATTTTAAATATATTGTTTTAATTAAATATTTTATGCAAAAAAAATTTTATCTAATGCGGTTATTTTGTATTACTTACAAAAAAATTATTTTTACTGTGATATCATTAGGCGCGGTGCTCTATCCAAATGTCTTATACTTATGGCCAAACCCCCTCATCTATATTTGATTTGTAACTTTTCGTGTGTAATAATTTCATTCTTAAAAAATGTATTTTAATATACAGGTAGGTAGGGTTATAATTTTATTTTTTATAACAAAACCTTAATTAATTAGATGCCTTTAGAATAATACATTATAGAAAATTTATGTTTTAAAGAAATTAATTAAATCTTCTCAATTATCCATTGTCAATAAATTTACGAAGGTCATGCGTGTACTTTTAAGTACTTATAAATTACATGGAACGCAGAATTTTTTATTTTATACTCATAATAAATCTTAGGTTTTATGTATGTACGTTTTAAACCGAATTTCTAGAGTAAATTAATGATTTTAATTTTAGTTAAATTTTAATCAAATTATTGAACATTTTACAATATTTTTTTAAGGAAAACACTGACGTCTCGTTGTTCTGGAGATTGTGGCTGCGAACAAAAATATAAATGGCATAGGTTACTTGCTTACGATCCAGACAACGACTGCAAGGGAATATTTATGGATTGGTTTTTATTTCCCTCGTGTTGCATATGCCGTTGTGATTCAACAACACCCAACAATATTTAAACATCTTTCAATCGTATATGTAGTGTGTATTCTGTCTATATCCCGTTTTTTAATTTTACTGTAAACTAATAAGTTTAAATAAAATAGTTGAAAGTATCAGCTTTTATCAATCATTTTTTTTCTTTGTAGGAATTAGTTGTACGGATAATCAACTGTAGTAAAATTATTCATTGTAAGATAACTCAAATAATAAATTATATGTACTTTATAAGAACAAAAATGTTTCACGTACTTCTTAAAAAAATCTTTGTGTTTTCACTAAGGGACTGGTTTTGAAGCAAAAAATATGGGCAAGGTATGTGTTACTGTTTGGGTTCCCGGATTAATGACCATACAGGAACTAACAGCCAATAGGGCAATGTTTTTTTTTGTTTACTTATACTTTGGTAATAAGCGATGCAATAAAAAATGCTTTGATAAACAAAAAAATGTTGTGGAATCCGTAACACATTAGCATTCAAGCGCCAAATTTCTGAATACGTTTCCGAACATGATTTTGTGGCCTATACCACATGATACAATTATACATATTATAAGAAAAGGACACCGACTATTAGTCCAAATAATATTATTGTTAGCTACCTTCTAGGTAATCATTACATCGTGATAATAGAAATAAACAAAATTGATAATTCTCATAAAAAAAAACAAAATCTGTCCACCAGAGGTAAATTATTCCAAGTCACATTCCTTCGAAAATGAGTCGAGACTGCATTTAGAGTGCTCACTAAATAAGCATTTAAAAAATACTATCACGTCATTTTCAAACCCAACCCATTAATGGGTTGAATTTGAAAATGAAAGTTTCATGGAAAAAATGTTCAATTGTTTATTAATAAAAAAAAAAATTATTTTATCGTTATCTAAGAATACATAAGTTGTTGAAAAAAATTTCAACTAAATGTCAACTGTATCAATAGTCATAAAAGTTGTCGCTTAGATCTGTTCCATTTTGTATATTTTTTAAAAGCACAAAATGTTTGTGCTGTTATAATGATTGACTTCTAAGTTGGCAATCATGACTATTGATGAAATAAATATAAGTAATACCTTGAGGCCTCCGTAGTAATAGGTGTGTCGATTTGTTGGATAGCTAAATGTAATTTTTCGCCAAAAAATTTATATATAAAAATAAATACGACTTTTCAACATTTTAGGAAGTTAAGACTTCTCTCTATAAGGGTACAATGATTTTGATCTGGCTAATGATATTAGATGATCAGCCAAAATTATGGCACAAACAAAAATAAACTGAAAAGGCGCTTCAGATTAAAACCCAAACAGTGCTACCAAAAAGAATTTTCGATAAGAAAAATATGATAAAAGTAGGATTTTTTTATTATATAATCAAAATCATAAATATACAATGCATATATTGTATATTTATAACCAGAACATGCACATAAAATATTGCTATCAAAGTTTTAAGAATTTTTTTTTTATTTTTTTTAACATAAATCAAAATTAAAATTAAGGTTTTATCTAACCTAAAATATTAATGTAGTGTAAAACAAATTTTTTTATTTAAACCTTTTTAATAAGTAAATATTCATTAAACATTATTTCAATTTATTTTAATTAAGAATGATAGTTGTGACTCAACAATGGATTTTATTATTACAATTTTTTTTTCAGTATAAATTCAATATACTTTAGTTAATACTGGTATGCCGTTGTAATAATTACGTTGTTTTGTTTTATAATAATTATGTCGATTTCATCAAATAAGTATTGATTTTAGATTAGTCATTATTTGAAAGATATAAAACACGTGTGCATAGGAAATATTATGAGAAATTACGAATGAAATATATTTATTGTTATAAAAAGAGGTGTGTCCGCATAAGGGGCTACCTGGTTAACTTTTGTAGGGTTCAACGAAAAGGTCGCTCGTGAGACTTTTGGATGCATTATAGCTAATGAATACGATAAAACTCGGGTAAAAATGTATGCAATGTTATTTATAATTTATGTTCTTACGTTTATGCATACATATCTAAGTGAAAAAATATTTTTTCTTTTGCTCAACAAAAAGTTTTAGGGGGTATAAAATACAAATTATCTTGGAGTGCGATACACTTAATATGCCACTAGTGTGAATAAAATGGGATCGATAGTTGATTATTGGATTATTTAAAATAAAATTATTATGAGATAATAAGTTTTGAAATTCAATGACGGAATTCCGGTGACTCATAATTCTTTTCCTGATACCGATATACATAATATAATAACTAAAGTAAGACTCTGATACATATTATAAATATATAGTATTCTTCAAAACTCTTTTCCCAGAAAAATTTAGAAAATTTGACTTCTGAACTTAACTTTGTGGTGAAAACGGACATTAAAGTTAAAGAAAAACGTACGATTTCCGTAAAAAAATTCTTATTTTATATTTTATTACTTTATATTTTATATTTTTAAATTTATATTGCTATAACTTTTTGAAAAATGTATTATTATAATACTATAATATTCTAAATTTTTTGGTAATGTGTTGCTATATAAATCATTTCTAAAATAAATGATTGTTAGTTTCTCTTGAATTAACAATGGATTTTTTTACAATTATAATGAAATATTATAATAAGCTCTATATAATAGATCTTTTTACACAACTTTTTTGAATTGGTTTTTTAGTTAAAGTAAATCATTAAAATTAATTCAGTTCATATTTCAATTGTAGAATCTTTTTAAACACCAAAAGTTATTAAGAAATGATTACTATTATTTCTATTTAAGTTATTTATTACGATAAAAATGCAAAAAAATATTCAGCTTTTTTGATAAATTTACTATAAATAGTAATTATAGAAATTCCTGACTGTAAATTAATCTTAACGATACAATTTTTTTAATTCTTATAAAATTTTCTATTTAATAATGTAAATTTCAAACTTGAAGTTGAGCTAAAAGTTATGGTAACAAATTCAACTTTTTTTTATTATAAGAACAAAAAAAAATTATATTTTGCACTGATTATTTTTAACATATTAAAAATCAAAATCAATATTAATTTAAAACAATTTTTTTTTGTTCTAAATTATTTTTTTTTATATGTAAATACTTATTTTTTAATAATAAGTAATAATATTAAAACTTAGAAGTGATAGAAAAAGTCTAAATGCACATTTCAAAACGTCGCAAAAAGTTGATTTAGAAAAAGTATATTTTTGTTTCTAATGAAAGTTCCTTGTAGTCCAGTGTATAAAATTTATAACTTTGTTATAAGTAACGAACATTTTTTATTGAAAAGTATTGGATCAAGCCCTTTAAATTTTTATACGAGTAATAAGTAAAGAAATATACAACTACCTTATTATTTTTATAATTTCTCCGTAAAAATTACAATATTAAATTATATCAATTTCATACTAAATTTAATTACTAAAATTATTATTTATTCATACATTATAATTATAAATCAAATAACTAATCGGGATAAAATTAAGGGAATAAGAGTTATTGTTGCTTTTGAAATAATTTACCAATTTCTTAAAATTAAACACTATCTACAGAATTGCATCGAAGCGTTTCTTATGATAATGATTAAAACCGCTGTCAGATATCATCTATACTTGTTCCAACTATGCCGCGACCCCACTGTGCTACCGTTTTTTAGATGTACAATTATGTAATACGAATAATGTTAAAAGCCAAGGTGTAATTTCTGTTATCACATTGTCCTTCAGATTTTCTTGCTTATCAATTGTCGGCTGATTATTTAACCTCTTTAAAACTCGGTGATTTAAAAGTTGTTATTAACCACATCAGCTACTTAACATTAGATAAGGTATACAGCAACACTATATTAGCTATAGGTAAATTATTATTTATATTGTCATTTAAATAAATTCAATTTTATTTCTTACAATTTTTAATTTAGTTCTATTTTAACATTCTTCTTTTGTTTTACTTCAAAGTCAATATGCCACCTTTAGTTACTGCTGAAAAAATACAGTCTGAAGCAGTAGATGGTAATGTAAAATTGCCAGGTGTTAATGCCATTTTATTAGGACCACCAGGGTCTGGAAAAGGAACCCAAGTAATTTAATTTTTGACTTCGTTGTAATTCAATTTTGTATAAGATAGAATATAAATTTTAAGTTAATTTGTATTTTTAGGCTCCAAAGTTGTTACAAAAGTTTTATGTTTGTCACTTGTCAACAGGTGATATGTTACGATCTGAAGTTGCCTCTGGTTCAGATTTAGGAAAAAAAGTTAAAGAAGTAATGGATTCAGGTAATACAAAAAATCATAGAAATTGTAATATTTATATTTCTTAACTGACTTGGTTTATAATGTAATTTATCGTGGTTTTTGTTTTTTGTAAACTTTGTTAACCTTAAATTCAAAAATATTTTAATAAAAGTATCAATAAAATGATTAATAGTGAAATAAAAAAAAAATTTTTACATGTATCATCATGATTACAGGTGCTTTAGTAAGTGACAGTTTAGTGGTTGACTTGATTGATCACAATTTAGATAGACCTGAATGCAGACAAGGATTTTTATTAGATGGTTTTCCACGCACTGTGCCTCAGGCAGAGAAAGTATGTTAAATATTTTATAATTAACTTGGTTTATTATTAATTTATCTTTTTAGCTGGATCAACTTTTAGAAAAACGAAAAACACAGCTTGATTCTGTAGTTGAATTTAATATTAGTGATAGTCTCTTGGTTAGTCGTATTACTGGTCGCTTAATACATCCATCAAGTGGTCGGTCATATCATACTGAATTCCATCCTCCAAAAGTTCATATGAAAGATGATGTGAATATTAAATCAATTATTACTCAAGGTATTATTTAATTAGTATTGAAACATTGTTACAGATAACTGGTGAACCATTGATTCGACGTACTGATGATAATGTTGAAGCTTTAAAAAAACGTCTTGAATCTTACCACAAGCAAACTACTCCCCTAATTGAATACTATAAGAAAAAAGGTAAATAGTAAAAAAATTGTAATGTTTGTTGAATTTGAAGTTTTCAATAAGTTATTTAATTATTAGATTGGAGCTAAAAATATTGACTGTTTACTAATTGTTGGATAATTTTTCTTTGTTTTGAATAGAGAAATTTTTTCAAATTATAACTTTAACTAGATATGATTTGTCATATTTTGATGTATTGTTGTATAATATTGGTTTAGTAGGAACAAAGTATTCAAATTCATTGGACAAATATAAAAAAAGTACATCACAGTAACTCTTAGCTTCTCAGATATGCAACAAAGCTAATAAATATTTAACTAATTTTAACAATTTCATAAATTATTTAGTCAAATATTTCTGTGTGTTTATATTTATTAATAAAATTAATATTTTAGAACTTAAATTATTTTTATATATACTTCAATGATTTAGATCAGAAATTTTTTTTTAAATAGATAACACTCAGCTTATGTTTCTAGGTATTCATGAAAAAGTTGATGCTTCGAAAAGTGCTGATGATGTTTTCAAAATGGTAGAAAATATATTTTTGCGCTGTTCTTTATCATCTAATAAAGATAGAGTGATATTCGTTTGAATCATTCCAGTTGAAAAAAAAAAAGATAAAAATTGGTTTATTTTTCATGAGCTGAAGACAATATTTTATATTATATTTGTAATACTTAATAAATTATCATGTTAATAGCGATGGTAACAATAAATATTTTAAATTATGTTGATCTGAAATATCCCAATGGTTGTAATTTATCTTCCTACAATTGTTTTGAGATTTAAGTGCAATTTATAAAATAAATTTAAGTTTAGACTTATGATTATGAAGAAAAGTAATAATTTTTTTAGTCAGTTTTTATGAAATTTTATTTCTAACAAAATGAATTAATTTTATATATTATATATTTGTATTTTTACTGTAAAAAAACTCCCTAGTTATTATTTGATTTAAAGCTCATCATTTTTTAAAATAACGTAATAAAATTATTTTTTTTAAATATATATATACTAATTAATGAACAGTATATTGTATTTCAAATGAACATAGTTTACCTGCATATTGGGAATCTATAAAATTCATTTGTTTATAATACCTTTTCTATCTACTAAAACCTTTTAAAAATAAAATGACTTAATTTATTTTACAAATAAACAATATAAAATTAAAATTGTTTATAATTATAATATTTATAAAAATAATGATTAAAATACTTGGTATTTTAATTAACATAAGACAATTTAACTTGTTTCTTTAACAAATAGTGATAATTCTGTACTTTTTTATAAAGTCTAAAATTATTATTTGTTATTTCCACTAAATGTGAAATAAATATTTTAAATAGTATAATAAACAAATTCATTAGATAGTATTTTATAATAATTATTATATAATACAAAATAGATAATAATTCATCATTTTAAGGACATTTAGTATCACAAAATTATTTGATTAAATAGCACATCATAAATTATGATTGCTCAATATTTTCTGATGGATCTTCATTAATTGAGACTGTACTAGTTTTTCTTGAATAACTAAAAATAAAAATTATGCTTTTATGTATTATAATAAAACTGCTAATATTTAAAAAACTTTTACGATTTAACTGAAGTGTACGAAGATGATAGTAGAACTGACACTTTTTCAGGTGTAGGACATGAAATTAATTGTTGTTCCTCTTGTGTATAGTTATTTGTGACCAAGAATTGTTGAATTCTTGTAAAAATATTTAAAATGTTATTCTAAAAAATGATTACCAATTCAATGTTATAAAAAAATGATCAGTAAACAAGTACTTTACATGACATAATCTTACCTTTATTGGTCTATACAAAACTAGTTGAGTATCTGAATTGGCTAAATATAATGTCATATTCTGATGTAGTTTAGGTAATATGTTTTTTATTTTTTCTTGAGTTTCTTGCACTTTTTCTTGTATGGATTGAGGTTGTGCAAACTCTTGTTGCTTTACTACAGAAGGCAATCCTTGCATATTACACCATTTTACATACTTTTGGACCTATAAAGATACATTTAAAAGTAAATGACAGAAAATATAATCCAATGTAACTAATATTTGTTACTTCATCTAAAAATATTGATAAGGGTGATATAATTGAATGAGAAGAATGGTTTATGAATGTTTGACAAGATTCTTTTAAAGTAATATCTACAAAACGTCTTGAGTCAACAGAATTTTCTTGAACTACAGGTGTGCCTTCAAGTAGAAATTCAATAATTGCATTACTTGAACTTAATGAAAACATTTTATCATGTTTTTGCAATAATCCCCAAGCTAAAATTTGTTTAAAATTTAAAAAATATAGTTTTTAAATAAAATTTATAATTTACCAGCATTTTTCATCTTGCTAAAATCTAAATTTAATTCTTTAATTGTAAAGTCTACTTGAAAAGGTGCTATTTGCTCTCTAATAATTAACAGATGCTTAATTTCAAATAATGACCCATCTGTTGGACTCTACATAAAAAGAAGTTAAATTATTAAAAAAAAAATTGTTGAACATTTGAATCAATTTGGAGGACAATTCTGTAATTTCAAAATAATATACCTTTTTTTGAGTAATTATTAATGTAGCAAGACGAATATTTTTTAAACATAATGTTACAGCTTCATGAGAAAGACTTTGAAAAATTGTTTTATCAACACAACGATATAAACGTGACAAACACATTAAAGTTCGTCTAACAGGTGGATACCACATTCCATGTAAATCAGCTGCTGATGTCCATCCACCTAAATTGAAGATGAAAATAAAAAGGATTTTAAGGATGTAAACGTATTTTAAATACCAATATTTTAATGAAAAAATTAATTTTTCAATTATAAGTATTCAGTATTTTTGTAATTTTTAACATAATAAAGCATTATTTGCAAAAAAAATCATTTTCACTATGCAAAATGTGAATATTTTAAATTTTTAGGTATCAATTTTAAACTGAGTAATGTATTTTATTTAATAATTTAAATATAAATTAATTTTTAGATTTAATACAATGACTCAAAAAAGTACTCTACTCAAATTTGATAATTTGTTATCATAACCCAACCTCTTTAGCAAATGTATGTTAAATTTTTAGTTATAAAATGATCAGTTTTACATCCTTCTATTTCCCAAACTTAACATGCTACAAAGTGTGGTGGCCTTCATTAACATACTAGGAAGTAATAGATGGTTCTTGGCTAGGCCAATTATGGACTGGACTGATATTTGGTTGGCTTCCACCAAAGACCAGACACCGTTAATGAGAAAATCACAAAAAAATTATTGTTAGTCTCTAGGGATCAAACATGGGACCTCATGCGCCAAAAAAATTTGTTCCTACCTACTAGGCTAGATGGACCCCCTAAATTAATATATAAATAATAATTTTACACTATAATACAATAAAGATTTGCCTAGTATATGCTTACAACTAGAATATTTTATGGGTGCTTCTGAAACAGAAGAAAATAAACTTCCAGTTGAATCATGTCTAGTTAATTGTTTGTATTGCATTTCTTCAGCAATTGCTTCCATTTGTTTAAGTTTTTCAGGGTAAGCTAAATCACCTGGGGATGGCTTATATTCAGCTATATCTGTTACAAAATACAAATTTGCTCTAAAAACCAACCGTTCTTGTATATCTTGTAATAACAACTCAGCTACAGATCCAAAGACTTCTAATGATGCTGTAATATAAAAAAGTATATAATTATACATATTAACTTATATTATATACATTAAAATATTAATAAGTAATATTTTGTATCAGAATTCTTATCCAGTTTTTGAAAAATAATTAAAATATTACTTTTCTAAAATTTATTTAATATTTTCTTACCATCTTCATAGACATAATCTTGAAGTATTTCTATGCGCAAAATTGTACATAACTCTACGAGTGTTTCAAAGTGCTTCATATGAATAACTAATGGTCTTAAAGTATCATACATATTCATACAGACAGTCTCTAAGTATTCTCTAATATGTACATTTATAAATATGCACTCAATAAATTTTAATCTTGTATTTTATTACTATTTTTAAACATCATATAGTTATAATTTTACCTGAATACTGATGATTTTATTGTAAAAAAGCACTGATATAATCGGTTTTCATCATGCGTCAGCTGGATTAGTATTTTGCAAGCAGAACGTAAGGTTGAACAGTAATCATTTCCAGTTGAAGTATACTTTAAAAGTGTATTACTAATTGACGCACCAAGTAGCATTTTTCGTCTTGTTACATAAGTTAAAACACATTCGTCTAATGAAGATGTATATCTATAAAATAAATTAATCTAAAGTAATTATATTATATAATTATTTAATGTAAAAATTCCTTACACAGAATCAAGTGAAATTCTTTTTTCTACTAATTCTATCACAGGTTTAATTTTAGCAGCAATTGCTTGAAATTTTCCATAATATGCAATAAATTCAGTAGTATCCAAACTCTCAGTACCAGTTTGCAAACATTGAGATACATATGTTTGTATAAGGGATAAAGCCTTATAACGTGCATTGATATATAATGCAAGATATTTATTACTTTCTTTATACGATGACTAGAAAAAAAAAAGGATTAATATTAACGTACAAAGAAAATTTATATGTGTAAATTTTTTAATAAAATATTTACATGATCATTTAAATAACTTATTCCATTATCAATAGATGCCATCATCCCAGAAAAAACTTCACTAGAAACAATAAATGTAGAAGAATCAAGTTTTGATTGAATATTTTCAACAGCATTAAATATTGATAATCTTTCATTGATTTCATAACATATTTTACTAAGTGATGTCTACAGTAATAAAAATAAATGCTGATCAGATATTACATTATCAATGATAATTTATCATATATTAATTAAAAATTGTAGCGAATATTACTTGATCTGTATGTAATGCTTCTCCAGCCAAGTATAAGGAGTTTGTTTTTTTAGATACTTCACTATATTTTTCTTCCAAAACATCTATAAGACTCATACACTTATCCATCTAGAATTTATATTAAATTTATTGAATAAAAATCAATATATATATATATATATATATATAATTTTTGATCAGAGCTTGGAACTTAAAACATTAAAACTTTATTTTGTCTTCAATATGAAAATGGCTACCATATGCTATTATTGTGTGAAAATTCTCGATTTTATTTTTTACATTTTTAACTTTATAATCCTATAACTTATTGAAAAGTGTATGGATCAACACAATTTTTTTATGAGAAATAATATTTTTTAATAATCCCTTTTTCATTTGACATACTTTATCTTAATCAGGATATTAATAATGAAATAGAAGATCATGTAGCTTTTGGAATAATCCACCAATTTTTTTAAATTAAACACTATCTAAAGATTTGCATTGAAGCGTTTTTTTTTTTATAGTGATTTTAATCACTGTCAGATATCATTATACTTAATCCAATTATGCTACGTCACCACTGTGCCGCGACCCCCCTATGCTGGGTTTTTAATATTAAGAAAACAAATATAAATATCCATTCATCATTTATGTACTTGGGATTATTAAAAAAAATTCATAATTGCTTTAAGTCTTAAACCCTGCTTAAAATAAATACTAATAATGTAAGTATTAACTTTATTAAGCATTTCTTGCCAGTCGTTGAGTTGATATTTTAATTCATTAGCAAGACACATTGATGGTTTGATTTCTGTTGTTATCCATGTTTCAGCAATCTTATCATAAAACTTGAAAAACTAAATTTAAATTGTAATTTTAAAAATACAATTTTTAAAAAAAAGTAATAGTCCATCAAATTTATTTTTTGTATAATATTATCATTATCTTTGATTAAACCTGGAATATTTTTGAGTATAGTACAGTAAAATGAATTTCCTCCATTAAACACTAATATATTTTCCATAATGTCACCAATATGATCTTCTTTAAATATGTGTATTCATATTATTTTTTAACAATATAAATTTTTTATAATAAACTTCAGACATTATGAAAATTTAAATAATCAAAAAAAAGTCATGTAAAAGTAATTTATACAATGGTAAAAATACATGTATATTAGTATCAAGATTAAGATATTTATTAAGTATAAATAAACACTTGAAAAATATTTAATAACTTACATCTTCAGTAGACTCTATATTGACATTTAACTTTTGATTTTTTTCATCTGTCTCTGATTTTGACACATTTTTTCTAAAAGACTAAATAAATAGATTAAATAAATAATGCTTGTAATATTCAATTAAATTGAATAAATAAACTTACACTTTCAGAGTTCAATAAATTTTCACTAAGACTTGAGTATGTACTTAGTTGTGAAGAACTTAATGGTGCCAATGGATTTTTTTCTGTGTCCCATTGAAGTAAATTATCTATTAGTTTTTGTTTGTTCTCCATAAGTTAGTACACAAATACAAAAATAATTAACAGGATATTTTGGTCACACTACATTCAATTTATATATTTTACGGTGAATATATAAATTTTTATTATGTTTATATTTCATAATTTGTTAACATAGTAAAAAAATAATGTGTATTTATTTTCATTAAAAAAGTAAATTATTTAGATAATTATTTCAAAAAAAATTCTACTATGTTATTGCAACGTATCTCTTATCATTTCTTATATCACTTTAAACGCAGTGTTTTATATATTTCATGAAGATGTTTAAGGAATATTTTATATTTTAATTTTTTAAGTATTTGACAGAAGACCACACTGACCACAGATTTGTATTAAAAAAAAATTGTTTTTGCTGTTTGTAAAATATTAAAGAAATAAGTGTAAGGCAAAAGCTTTATATTAAAATCCTGCCCACGTTAAGTACAAAATATATTTACTGTGAATATGTTGAGTTGTATTTAGTAAGTCTTTTCATTTGTCTTATAAATTAAATAATTTATTTTTAAGACATTTTATAATTTATATTAATGAAAATACTTGTAAATATTCAAATTAATTTTTTAATATTACATTTAAATAAAAACTTATTTATAACTAATTCATTATAATTTTGTGCCAATCCATTCATATTCATACATAATGAAATAAAATTTTTATATATTTTGCTCAATAATTTACATTAAATATTTCGAAAATTAGATTTGTTGTGTTGTAAGTATGTCATATTCATAGTAAGGTAACCAGTATTTATAAAAATAAGTTGGAAGTGTGAGTGTACGATGATTTACTAAACTATGCAGAATTGATATTCATTTCAGGTGGTAAAAGTTTTTACCCTATAGTAATGCTAAAGGTCTTAATTGTGAATAATAATAAAACGGAAGTACTAGATCTCTTTCTTTAAGTTTATATTTTAGTTTTCTATGGTTTTTATAACATCAAATTAAAATTATAAAATTAATTTTTTTCTCTAGTCTTTCAAATTGAAATAAAAATGAAGTATTATATATGATAATTACTGATTAATTTTTTTTAATAATATGTCAATATTTATACATTATTTTACCTATTTCACAAATAAAATTTTAAACATACTGAAAATTATATGTATTATAATAAATTATTGAAACAAAAAATTCTTGTTCATCATTTTTTTCAATCAACTAAAGTTAATCATTTTTTTTTTTTTTGTAAAACCAGTAATACTTTTTTTAATTAATTTTTTTTTGTATATTTGGGAAATGCGTTAGTTATAACCTTGGTATCACTGTAAACTAGTCGGACTCTCAACACTGGCACACACAGACATATGTACACTTGATAAACAGGGCGTGTGTGCGTAAATGCGAATACGATTGTTGTGCGAGTGTGCGTAATCATCGTCTCGTACTGTTCTTTTTAATTCCAATAAGTAATTTCAAGTTGTGTTAATACTTCGATATTAACATTTATTTTTGGTAAGTGTTTACTTATTCTAATTTTTCGGTTTTTTATTATTTGTTTCGCGAGTTGCATTTAAAGTATAAATACTACTAGTCTGATCATTATCAAACATAGCCACTATGTGCAAAATTTCTATTAATTTGTCATAGCGATCCGTATGTGTAATCGCTCGTCTGTCACAGCTCGACGATGCGCGAGTTCAAAGTTGTTGTGCTGGGTTCCGGTGGTGTGGGCAAAAGTGCCCTGACCGTCCAATTTGTTTCTGGCCGTTTCATGGAGAAGTATGATCCGACCATAGAAGATTTTTACAGGAAAGAAATTGAAGTGGACAGCTCTCCCTGTGTACTTGAAATACTGGATACTGCTGGTACTGAACAGTTTGCCAGTATGCGTGACTTATACATAAAAAATGGACAGGGTTTTGTTGTTGTGTACAGCCTAACTAATCACCAAACTTTTCAAGATATTAAACCTATGAAAGAACTCATTACTCGAGTTAAGGGATCCGAAAAAGTACCAATTCTTTTAGTAGCAAATAAAATTGATTTGGAACATCAACGTGAAGTACCAACTATTGAAGGTAATACTTTAGCTCAGATTTGGGGCTGTCCTTTTGTTGAGGCTAGTGCAAAAAATCGTACCAATGTGAATGAAGTTTTTGCGGAAATTGTTCGTGAAATGAACTTTAGCAATGACAAAGAGAAAAAGAGTTATTGCTGCTGTACAGTTCTATAAGCCATATTTTTAGAATTTTTGTTTTTGTGTGCATTAATGTCAAATGCTACTGATGATTTCATTATTTTGGGTAAGCTTACATTAAAATGTTTGAAATTTAAAATAATTAGAACTTTTAGTATTGTTTATACATGTTTCCTGCTTAAAAAGTAAATTTTTCAAGTATTGAATTATTTAGAATATTAATTTAGTTCTAAAAATATTATTTTAGTATATCATAACTAGTATAACTGGCATTTCAAACTTTGCCAAAGTTTATTCAATTATGCATAATATTAAATTACTAAAGTCACAGTTATCAAATATATATTTATACATATGTTGAATAATAATTGTATTTAACAATAATATTCTACCATTAACTCATCATCAACTTTTTGATCTTAAGTTTCTTAATAAACTAGTCATAGTTTTAGAAAGTATTAAAAAAAATTTCCCAATACAACAATTTGGAGCAATTTTCCACTATAAATATAATTAAAAAATAATAATTATTGAATTTCAATCTAGTATCAATTTAACTTACATCAATATGAATGTGTTAAAGCTTTCATGGATTGTCTTGTTGCTTGAAGTGCTTGAGGATATATCCATGTTTGCAGTTGAGTTCTGACGTTTTTATATCAATATTATCGATATTCCAATGGTTAAATAACCAATAGGTTAATAACCAATAAGTTGAACAATTTTAATTATATTATCTAATACAATTTATCTTATATATTTAGTTGTAAATTGTAATTTAAACTATTATTCAATTTATATTTATGTACTTTTTCTTGAAAGTGAAAAATTTGTTCAATTATATGATTCTAGTGCAAACAAGAGCATGAACTCTATTTTATTTCGTCTTCTGAATGATACAGAGTAATAAAAAATGATATTAGTAACTTTTAAATAACTTTTTTTATATATTCCTTACTTTATTTTTCTCAAAAAATATAAAATTTTAAACTTAATGAATATATATAGTTAACATTTAATGATACATTTAGGCAGTTAGTAGTTATTCATTGTTGGATTTTCTACTCTATTTTTCAAATTTTTGATCATCATTACAACTTATGTGATAAAAAATGTAGGTGTTGGATCATAAGTAAAATAAGATAAATTCAAGTTTTTGTTAGTTTTATAAGTTAAACATTTTAGTTTTTGATATAGTTTACAAAAACAATTATGTGTTTAATTCAAACAAATACATTAATATAAATATAAAATGTGTATACAAATATAGAGAAAATGATTAAAACAACAATTTCGAGTAATCTACAAAAATATAGTGCATTGTTTACATACACATTTTATAAAAATTATGAATACAATTTTTTATTTTCTCTGGTTTTATTGTATAATAACATTCTAAATTTATATCGTGTAAATATGTATTTTTCACGTGCATCATATTCGATTAAGTTTTACTTAATTCATATTTATATAAAAGATATTTGTTCAATTTTCAATTGATAAAGTATGTAGCGCTGACTCATCAGAAACACCTTATACGTCATATACTCGTGTTCTAAATTTTATACCAATTCTTAGTATTATCAAAACGGTTATTTCTTGTTATATCTATAGAAAGTAATTATGCTAATAGTATTTAATTTCCGAGTTATAAATTTAAATATATTACAATTCCATAATATTATTTGTTGTAATATATTGTTTAGTTAATAAACAGTTAATTTTGTACGGTAGTATAATTTTTTTTATTTGTTATCTTAATTAATTAGTTTCATTGTTTTAGAATTTTCCTGTTTGATATCTTATAGGCTGATTTCCATAAAAGTATCTTAAATATTTTTAATGATAGGAAAAAATATCGTATATCGTAAGCTTAACTTAAATTTGACCATTAATAATAATTTCGTATTATATCAGATTAATAGTATTACTTATAACATTTTAATTATCAGTAATATTTAATTAAAAAGCATTGATAATGTCACCTTTTTCAATAATGTATTCTTGATATTATATTTATGGACTTAAGTTTGGTGTTTATCTAATAACACGTTGCTAACTTATTTTTATACATGTCTACTCCTTTTGGTAATGTAACAATCGGAGAAACCCTTAAACAATTTTTACCCTCATTCCAATTGAGAATATCATGTATACAGTCGGTCAACTAAAGATTAGTGTGAAGTGTTTAATGTGTACAAGGTGTGTTGTAATTCCCAAAAAAATAATTTTGTAGGGATTTAGGGTGTGTTCATGTTTTAGGGTGAGGTTTGTGTATTGATACACTATGTGTAGTAACGTAATTGTTCGGCTGCTATTTTCTAATTTAGATTTTGTGTTGTTGGTCGGTAAACTCGTGCGTATTTTTTGTTATTTTGTTTCTAATAACATTGAGTATATATATTGAACAGAATCAATATGTTCATAGTAGAAAATACTATAAATTTAGAACATTTTTTTTAGAATTTGTTATTTCAGTAAAAACGTTTTTATAATTTATTTTGTTGTATGTAGTGTTCAATTTCCCGTAGTATCGATTTGAAGTTTAATATTTATGATGTTTAAAAGCATATCAATACTAAATGATGTTTTATAAATAATGTGCAGTAATTTATGACTGATAAACACAGTAAAATGTATTAAGCCTAATGGTATATGTATTTCATATGATCAAATCACTTTAAAGTTAATGTAGAGTAAATCCAACATATTTAGGTCGGCTTATTTTTTATAAATAAATTTAACGGTTTTTATTAAGCTTTATTATGTTTAAAAAATTACTAATCGCTTGAAGATTATTTTAATTTCAAAGAAGATTTTATAAATAATTAAATGTCTATATTTATAAAGAGTGTATTAACAATTGTTAAAATATATGTTGTTTTCATATTTTACTTTTAAAATGTATGATGTATTCTTTCGTCTAGTTTTTATCGTGTAAAACCTTCATAGATCGTCAAAACTGCATGACTAACTGGTTAAAACATTCGTTTATTATTTTAATTTATTTTAAGGTTATTGTAAAAACCATAAATCAGTACATTATTGTCGATTACTAATGTTTATGGTTATTTTATTTCACACGTGAATGCATTTACACACACTTCCAATTATCGTCAATATAAGAACTAGTAATCGGGGTTGGTTAAACTTACGGATGTCATCATCAAACTGATAAGAACCATGCTATCAATAATGATTAATAACGAATAATTCCAATAATTAAATTAAAAACAATGAGTTGTTTTTCAAATGTTTTTTAAACTTCAAAACAGTTGCAAGATCTATTTATTGACTTTTATAATAAATTTTATTGCCGTGTAAAGAATCGTGTGGTAAGTTTGTCCATTTCTACGGTTTAAAGGTTATAGAAGTGTGGGGAATGCAGTGTATTATTATTTCATAAACTTGTTTTACACAGTAAAACGTCATAGTTACATAAGGACTTGCCCATGTTATTGATGTGTTAAATACTTGTGACTATATTATTATGATCGTAGAACGTCACGTATTTTTACATAAAAGAAACACCAGCTAAGAATTTTTTTTTGTAAAGGGACGACAAGGGTCGAGACCTTTATTGTTCCAAAAGTATACTTGAATATTAAATTAACCGTCTTATCCTCACCAAAAACTCTTAGTGTGCACATTTCAGTCAATATATTTACAATCCATTTTTTAATTTAATTTAATTTTCGATAATGAGAGTCTTAATCCATTTTTAGGATATGTTTTTTATGTGGTCATTAGAAATAAGTGATATTTTTATAGCCATGTTATTATGTAAACATCATTACTGCTACCAGTCATAATGGAGATTTCTAACACTATATGATTGATATAATTACACCTGTCTGACCTGCAAAAGTTGTTGATATAATTTTATTCTTATTGCACCTTCTTTTGTATTAGCTCTATAGATACCAAGTAAAATGTATAACTAATTGTATCATTGTTTTAATTGGTTACAACATTCGACCACCGTGTTAGTAGTGTATTCGTTGTGATCATCGAAAGATTTAACTACCAATATTGTACATTGTTCAGTACACGCTGAAGCGTTTTATTATTGTGCACGAGATGTGTGTGGTAATTCATCGTGTCGCACTCAGGGGAATTTATAAATAGAACATGACCACCTCTGGAGATTAAATTGGACTTTATAGTCTCCTCCTCTCTGTTTTCTTGTGTAGCTTCTTAAAATGTAGCTAATTTTGCCGCCAGGGAATTTAAATTGAATTCTGACGTATTATTTACTTACAAGTTGCGTTATGTAAACAAATTACATTCATTAGTCTTGATTATTCATCTGGTTTCCTGCGAATCTGATGGATTTATCATTTTTTCGCTACCCACTCTGTGGTTTGGTTACACACTTAATGCATTCACGCTTCATAATAAATAATTCTACCATAAATATAGCAAATACATAGACATTTTTTAAAGTACATGATTTTCCATCTCGTTCACATTTGTGGGTTGTAGTTGATAATAATAAATTGAACAATGTAAACATTGTTACCGACAATCATAATTACCAATTCGTGTAGTTAATGAACTATAAGTCATCTACCTATGACTTATCAAGTAGATAAACCTTACGGTAACCAGTTCTTTGATATGCTGCGTGTAAAAATTACTTTAATGCGTTAAAGTAGTTAATACTTTTAAGATATGTTCAATAAGTGTCATTGTTCTTCTACGAATATATTACATTTTTCGTCCATATATAGTATGGTTCATACTTAAGAAGTATTGTCCCTGTGGATAAGAATACTTCCACAGCCCCTCTGTCAGTCGTAAGAGGCGACTAATGAAGTTGCGTCAGGTCGATAGCCAGCGTAAAATTTTGTCCAACGATATGAGGAGTCCTGAACAAAACTTAGGCGGATTTTCCCATCTCGGATGTACGCGGGGACAAAAGGCGAGAGGAAATAAAGTAGTTAGAAACGGGCTGACCCCAAGTAGTTTACTAAAGGCGAGGAAAATGATAAAAAAATGACTTCGGAAGTAGTAAATCTATTTTTATGATCACGTTTAATACGTTAAATCCATTATATTAGTGTTGCTTTTATATTATCTAAGTGTAGCAAAGTTTGTTGAAAAAACTAACAAAGTTGCTCATTTTTAATGAGGTTCAGTTGTATTCAGTTTTTAGCAAACCCTAATTTATAAGATTTCTCTGTATGAGACCATAAGACTGTAGTAGGATGATTCATTAGTCACATTTTTGAAGGGCTATTTCATAACAAAAATAAAAATAATTTTTATTAACTATTTTTAAAATTTCTGAATTTAAATTTGAGACCTTGAACTCTTGTTTAAATTTTATTGTATAATTTAGTAAAAACATGTGTAAGTATGATATATTATTATATTATTCAATGTTTGCTGTTGTTTTACAGGAATCGTTTTAAAAATTCAAAATCAATAGAAATGGTACCAGTAACTGTTCATATTACGATTTACATATCCTGCTACAAAGGGTACGTTTTTTAAAGACTGTTGAAATATTGATAATATACTACAAACGTTAAAAAATCTTTTTTTCTATGTTTTATTGAACACAAATAATGACACACTAGTGTATGTGCCAGTTTTGTTACAAATATATAAAATGTTCTTTTTATTTTATTTCACTAGTTTATTCAAAATTATCTGTATTGTATTCCTTTTTTAATCAAATTACAGGTATTATTTATAAAAAATATAGCAGTGCTTGTAGTTATGGTTATACTACTTGTTTTATTATAAAGTAACAAAAAGGCGTTTTTAGATAGTATAACTAATGTTGTATACAATATCTGAAATTTATACATCATTTTTTAACTTATTGTTTTCATAATACGTATTTTTTATACTTTTTATACTTATAAAAAATTGATAGAATAATAACATAGTCAATGAAACAAATTAAATTTTAAAAGTATTTTATGAAGAAATTGTCTGTTTTATTTTATATCCTTGTACATAATTATTATTATAATTTAAATGGATCTAAACAAATTTTAATAATTGTTTTTTTTAGTGTATTAACATAAATTATTTTATTTGTATTAATTTTAAAAGTTTAATTAATCGATCAAGTGGTATTGCAGAACGCATTACATACCTCTTTTCTTTCTTTTGTGATATTAATTGTATTTATAATTCCGAACAAATTAAAAAAATAAATATATTTTCGGTTCACTTCATACTTTGAAGCG
Source organism: Daktulosphaira vitifoliae (assembly GCF_025091365.1). Taxonomy (NCBI): domain Eukaryota; kingdom Metazoa; phylum Arthropoda; class Insecta; order Hemiptera; family Phylloxeridae; genus Daktulosphaira; species Daktulosphaira vitifoliae. Next base: position 14,340,599 of record NW_026099572.1, on the reverse strand, counting down.
ACTTCGAAGTGTTATATGTTTGTCTTGCTTCACAATGGAAATTGACATTGTGTAAAGTCAAGTGCCAAAGATTATGTTGAATCCTAGTACCTGTGTACGATTGTTTAAAATTTACTTTATTTTGATTAATTTTAATATTTTCTTATGTATCTTTTTTTTTTTTCAATTTTTGTTTGATTTTAAAATTGTATTTGATGTTTTCTGCAATTTTCACACTATAATCATATTATAAGTTTTTATTCGCAAATATACATGTGAATATATTTATGAATTATTATTTAGAAATATTTTACTTTCCACAATGGTGCATACCTAATATATATTTTTTTTTGTGTAAGTGTAAATAGGCTAAGATTTTTTTTATATGTATTAACATGTCGATAAATTTTTGGTTTGATAATTAAATCTACCATGATATAAAAATTTTAAAAATAAATATTTATATAATTTGTACATAGGTAATTTATACCTATTTAAAGATGTGTATAAAATAAAAATCAATAAAGAATGATTTAAAGACTTATATTAATGATTCTTTTAATTTTTATAATTAATACAACATCTGTTAAGAGAAAGTTTGAAGAATTTTTACGATAGTTCATTAATTAATAACCTAAAGAAATAAAAACGCATTGACTATGTTGAGTTATTGTTTAAGGTAATGGTTGTCTTGATGAGATATTACAATTTTCATTTGATTAAAGTTTGTGATATTTAAAATCAAATGAAGGTAAGTAGTAAGTATATTCTGACAGTAAAAAAATTATGTAGTATTGTTTGTAACTGAAATTTTCTAATGTCACTATATTTGTGTTGGTGTATTTATGTCATATGCATTTACTTGAACATTAATTATCTCTGACATATTTTTGCTAAAAACTTTAGTTACAATTATCTACAGACCATTTCCGCCTAACCAACCAATTAGTTTCTGTTGAAGTCTTTTAATTGTTTAATCATATTTGTTATTTTCCTCTGCATTTCTGTGGGCTAGAGGCGTACCATATGATATCTTGCCGCAATACGTTTTCTCAAATTAAGTAGGACACGGCGTAATAATTATCCTAAAGAGTGAATGCCTCTATATTATTTTACAACATTAATCATATATTATATTATCTGTTTAATTTTAAGGAATTAATTCGTATTCAGGGTTATTTACTCTTAATTGTATAAGTTTGGCTTGTTCAATATGACAGTCAAAAGCCCTAGTTATATTACGAAAAGAGAAATCTTTTCGATTTTATTTGATGTATGTAATGAAAAAAGATTTTGAAAAATATATATTTAATAAAGCTGGTCTTGTTAAATTAGTTTCATTATTTCAATTTTAACGGTCACAGTGTTCGGTTTTGCGAAACTGAATGGTATACTTTTTATAACAAATCTAATTATTTAAACTATTTATTAAATAAGTTAGCAAAATTATTTAAAGAACATATTTTTATTAAAAATAAATATGAAGTTAAATTATTAATTGTTACAGTTGAATGTTGATTAATAACTCTGGTGTTATATTTAATAATTGTATAATTGATTATATTTGAACAATAAAAGCAAAATAAAACTTAATGCACTCCCATAAGGAGCCCCTCATAATACATAGGCCCGTGTTCTTTTCTTGCAAAAACAGTCCTTGTCCTTCATTTGGTATATCTATACAAGTAAAATAATGAAAAGCTCATCATATTTCAGGTAGCCTTCACAAGGTCGTATGCTCCATAATATTTATTTCATACCAAAATGTGTTTATACTTTTACACTAACTTTTCCAGGTTCAATACAAAAAATAGTGTTAATAGTACAATTCATAAATAGTTTGTAAGCTATTTTTATTGTTATCTAATTACCACAATAGGTAAATAACATTAAGAGAATTCCATACCCCCATACTATTAAAATAAAAAGCCTAAGGTAAAAATTAATTTTCAGTAAGTTACAGCTATTAAAGATGATTTTTATTCATTCATTTTTCTTAAAATTGAAAAAGAACATTAAATTTTTTTAATTTAGACTGAAGGCATTTAAATTATATAAAATAAATGATGCATCGACAATAGTGGAAAACAAACAGGTTAATTTATTGTATAGGTAAACAGACTAATAAAAATAATAATTATTAATCAATATCAAATTGTGACTAAATCAATGGTTCATCTTATTCGGTGAAGTTAACAAAGTTGCTGTTGAAAAGTAAAAAATATCTGGTTATTGCTCCCGAATTTACAATTGGTTTCACGGTGTATTATGTCATATTACGACTATTAAACTACCATACAATGAAGTGCGGAAGAACGAGGCCAGTGCGATTTTATTTTTACTCATTGACCCTTTGACAAAAAATATATATATATATATATATATATATATTAATAACACTAATGGCTTAGTGATACTCATGTCAGAATATAATGAGGAACTAGCCTGAATAGCTATGTCGTGTTATAAGTATGTACATTGGGATAAGGTGAAAACGTCACCTAATGATTTTTAAACTACAAAATACAAACTATTTAACAGTTTAATAGCTGATTGAATGGGTCGGACTTAGGCGAATTTAGGTAGGGTTGGATTAAATTATTGTATTTCTAAGAATAGAAGTCTGTCTAAGACGTTCAAAACTCCAGAAATCACACGTGCTCTTCGAAACGGACGCGTATATTACCGCTGTTATACATGAGTGTCCTGTTAAATAAATCAGTTTTACTTAAACTACAAAAATAAGTGTTTTACTATTAAATGCGAGTTCTTTTGATAGGGCAACATGCAATTCAACTCGTTAATTATTGTTCGTTAAATGTATAAACTGTTTTCTTATATTTTTCATGTAATTAAAAATGCTTTTTTTTTTTAATTACCATATTAAAATCATAAATGTTTTTTTAATCTTATCTCAGTTTAATAGTATTATGTGTTTCTGAGTAACAGCTATTTAATCTGTCAATGAAAAAGAAACTGCTTTGAGACATACTAATGGATTAATCTTGGAATTATTAATTATTATATACCCACAAAAGAAGCATACTCCATTTTAATCGAAAAGGTAAAAATTTGATTTTTTTTACTCTTGTTTTTTCTATTATTATTAGTACAAAAAAATAGTTTCGTATTGTGAAATATACTAAATATATACATCAAACTTTTAATTAGATAACTATAAGTTCAATATAAACTTATACTTAAGAGTTGTAAAGTTCTAGTATTTTTAAGTAAAAGACTATATTTAGAATATTGCGTGCCTACTTATTTTAATTATTTCGTGATGTTTCCTGTGGCTAATAAAATATTTACAGAGTATTTTTAGGTTATGTTCGATACGACCTGAATAGCCTACACATTTTTATATTACTATCGAAATTTTTTTGTTATCGAAATAAATGACAAATAAATTATTTTAAGCTGAGAAGGTATTAATTTTACTATTATGTGTTTTTGTTTAAATTAAACCATTAAGCTGTTATTTGCTATTAGTATAATTTTTAATAAATAGCCTTATCAAAAAATGATAAAACCATTTAATTAATTAATTTTACATTTTATTTATTGTATTTAGTTAAAATAAGCAAACTACTTGCCCAATCCATTTGAGTATTGAAAAAATATCTAATTTAATGTCGCATTGAATTCGTCGTGTAAAGTAATTTTATCCGACTGTTTTTCTTTTCCATATAATAAATATTAAAAGTATAATTTTTCTATTTTCGCTTCCCCTTAAAAGTTATTCATAGCCGTCACTGGAATATATACTATTATAATTTACAGTTTTTCCATAGGAGATCTACTAAATGAAATATAATTTAATGAATTTAGTGTTATTTATTGACTGAATAATACTACAATATTTTCTAGATTTAAAAATATCGTGAACTCGCCCAAAATATTTAAAAACAAATTTTACTGTGTAGGTTATTTTGACTATTTATACTAACTCAGGCGAAATTTGTCAAATTTAAATTATTTAAATAAATAACTTACAATTGTTAGTCAATTTTTCAAAATTTCCAGAAAAAAAGGAATAATAAATTTTTGTGTATGGAATAATGGAATCATTTATTTGGTGTACTTTTTAGTCGCAAAAAAGAAAAAAGATATTCAACATTTTATATGTATCAACATTGATAGTACAGATTGACAGACATAATATAATAATGCATGGTGTTAAAAAAAAAACAAAAATTTTACATTACGTATCAAGTAAGTCAATTTTCACTGACTTCATTGGTAAATTTTTTTTTACCGATACAAAAATAAGTAGTAAAAACATTTTATCATATTTTTGCTACCCTATGAAAATTTTTATTCCTTAAATTAAGTCATAAAACAAAACAATTATCAAAAAAAATTATAAATACAAAATACTTTCCTACCATTACCAAAAAACTATTGATATTAACATTTTAACAATCAATCGGGCAAATTAAATATAGATTTGTTTGTTAAATATTATTTATTATCTTAAATTTGAGGTAATTTGAAAAAATATATAAAAATAACATTTTTGTATTCATATAGTGTAAATGAAATTACAGTAGAAATACAATAAAATGAAGTTGAGGTATTTTTTAAGTTAATATCGATTGATATCTTACAATGATTAAAATCACTTCCGTAAAACGTCTTTATGCGTATTTGAAATATATTTAAAAAAAAATTACATGGTTTTTGACTTTAAAGGTTGATTATTTAAAAAGGACATGTCAAAAGAAAATATTTCATTTTGTAATCATATATTACGTTAAACAAGCTTTTACTATGGAAAATATTACAAAATTAATATAAATTCATCTATTTATTACTATAAATAAAGTAAAAGTAATAATAGATAAGTTTAATTCTAATTTAATACAATTTTATGAAAATTGGATGATATATCCAATTAAGCAAGACATATGAAATAATATATGAAACATCATATGAACATTTAATGTTCATATTTTCCTTTTTAAAAATATTTTCCTGTTTAGGATTATTTCTCCTTAATACAATAATTTTATTATTTTTACGAATCTTGTATAGACATTTGTTTGTCAAAAATATAAAAACCAATAAACAATATAATAATCTCAGATATAATTTTTAAAAGATTTGATATAATGATTAGCAATTGTAGCAAACACTGTAATATAAATAACAAATATGAAAAGTTAATTTAAAATTTTAAAAATAAATGCAAAATAAATGTATTCTAAAATTGTATAAAATAAATATATTAATAGTTAAGCTAAATTTTTAAATTTTCTTTTAGACTAAACATGATTTTAGTAGAGATGAAACTTAGTTTAGTTGATAAGGTATTAGATATACTTCAATATTAAGTTGATGTTTTTTTTTTATTTCTTAATATTTTTATATTTTTTTATAAAATAAATAACAAAAGTACTTTTGGGGGACGAAAAACACTTTTAATCGCTCTTAACTCAACAACGATGCGTTTATTGAAAAAAAAGTAATAGAACAAAATCGTGAGACATAATTAATCACTCTAAAAATATTATATTTTTAATAAAAAGATTGGATAAATTATAGAACTAGAGATGTTTTAATAAATTAATATAAAACTGTTAAGTCATTATTTTTATCAAATTAAGAGAGGTTAAAATATGCGTAGAATTTTTATGTTGTCACGTAATATTTCTATCGAAATATAATTTCCTATAATACAAAAATAATTATGGTAACTATTTTATATATAAAAAAATTATTCTTTATGTAAATAATATACAAAAAATTGTATATAATTTTATAATTATTTTTTATCATATTACACATTACCTTCAAGTAAATACCTAATTATACCCAATGGTCTCATACCTACTGTATTTATTAAAGTAATAACTAATAATAATTAATAATAAAATTTAGTTCTTCAAATATTTGGAAATTAATTAACAAAATTCCTACTAAAAAATACTATAAATATTATTTTACGATTAAATAATTAAAAATAATTTGTTCAAATAAATATCTAGTCATTGTATTATATATATTTTTTAATAATAATTATAATTGCTTAGAATAAGGTTAAAAACAGCGATATAGTCAAATTTTTTCCAGAAGGATATATAATTTTTTTAATAATTGGGAGTTAATTAATTTCACACTGATAAAAATAAAGCAGTCAATTTTTTTTTTTGTTCATTTAATTATATTTTGTTTACAATTATAATATTTGTTGGTTTATTTGATAAATTGTTTATTTTCCTAAGAACTATATTGAACAAAAAAAATGTCGACTATACTTTTGTATATTTACAATAAATTTGTTGATTTTTTCAAAGTATAATTATATGAATTAAGAAAATATAAGCATAAAGTAAAAAAAAACCCAGCACAGGGGGGTCGCGGCACAGTGGTGACGTGGCATAGTTGGATCAAGTATAATGATATCTGACAGTGATTAAAATCACTATCAAAAAAAAACGCTTCGATGCAAATCTTTAGATAGTGTTTAATTTTAAAAAATTGGTGGATTATTCCAAAAGCTTCATAAACTGCTAGTTCCTTATTAATATCCTGATTAAGATAAAGTATGTCGAATGAAAAAGGGATTATTAAAAAATAGTATTTCCCATAAAAAAATTATATTGATCAATACACTTTTCAATAAGTTATAGCATTATAAAGTTAAAAATGTAAAAAATAAAATTGAGAATTTTCACACAATAATAGCATTTGGTAGCCATTTTCACCTTGAAGATAAAATAAAGTCCGAAATTTTTTTTTTCCATGATAAAGTATATTACATTAGCTTTAATTTAAGATATATATAAAAGTGTCAGACCTTCCGGAACATTTTCAAAATTTAAGTTAAAAAAATTAATTTTTTGTGAAAAAGTTGTCATTTTAAATCCCCCCTTGTGGGCAGGTTAAGGGTTAAATTTATGAAAAAAATATACCAAATGAAAGGTAATGATATTATGCATCTATATAAAAAAGAATTATATTGATATGTTTATTTTTGAAAAAGTTATGGCACTTTTAAGTAAAAAAAATTGAAAAAATTTCGAAAATTAGCGATTTTTAAATTTGTAATTTTTTTGGAGGTTTCCCCCTTTTACGGGGAACGAGGGAATTTTTTTCAATTTTTAAGGGTAATGTCTTCGACTAGATACGATTTGTGATCTTGTGACGTATCATTGAAAGAAATCGGTTCGGTGAGAGCTGAGAAAAAGTGGTAACAGACAAAAAAAAAAAAAAAAAACACATCTTAGTAAAACCAATACCTTCTCAGCTTCGCATCGAAGCTAAAATGAGAATTTTTCAGTTTTTAGTTACTATTTTCTTTCCATTAATCAATGAACGATTATTAATTTTTTAATATATTCTCACTCGTTTTAAAATTTATTTTGCAGTAAACAGTTAAATATTTTTAAATATCTTACTCGAGTAACATCAGAATCATTGAAACTTGATGATCATTTTGATACATTTTGAAAATTATTAAATTAGTCCTAGGAAAACTATTTTTACGAAACTGTAATTTATTATTATTAATTAACTCTTACTTGTTATTTCTATTACTTTAATAAAAATCGGTCCACATGGAAGAAAATAAATGCAACATTATAAAACCAATACCAACTAAACTGCAAGTAGATTCTAAAAAGGAAATCTTATGAATCAAACTAGTTTTACTCTTTTTGTTTTTTAAATAATAGATGTTCAAATAAATAACCACAAATAAAAATAAATTACTATTACAATTGTGATAAAAGTGAATAACTTAGCGTACTGATGTAAACTTTACAAGAAGACATCATAGGAATGAAACTTGTTTACTTTCAAATAAATATGAAATATATGTAATAAAATATATTATTTTTTTATATTAGTTTCTTCCTGAAAATTACAGTTTTAGACTCAATATAAATAATATTCTTCTTCTTCTACTTCCTCGCCTTAATCTTAACGACTTGGGGTCGGCCACTCTTATTTTGTCTCCCTTACTGTCACCCATAATCTTATTTTTCAATTTTTAAGTCATATAAACTGTATAAATAATTAAATAACTGATGCTTCAGTGCCAGACAAATTTTAAATATTAACATTGAGTTATTTCATAATTAATTCATGGCTAATGTATTTTTAGCCGAAATATATGCACCTATTATAGATTTTCGTTGAATAATAGAACAACGCACTCTTTGGACAAATAATTTTATTTTTAATGTGAGAGACATTAGTAGATAGCGCCAAATAGAGTTTTTTGTAGTTTGATTCTTAATGGGTTAATATTTTCGATAATTTTGTTTTATGGAAGCTCATTCAATAAAAAATGTATCAAATAAGTAAAATAATTTGAAGCCATTTTTATAAATTTTAAAAATTATATTAATTTCAAAGTTAATATTAACAAACATTTTAAATTTTTGTTCAATTTTTACCATAATTGTAAAAAGTATGAATTAAATGAATTTGTGAATATCTCTTTTAAAAACAATAGTATGTTTATGGTTGAATTTTACATGCTGTGTTAATGGTTTATTTTTACTAAAAGTGATTTATAAGCAAATAATACTTAATAGCTTTTAAAACATTTAACAATGACATTTACGGTGACTAATACATTTGATTTAGTTAACGACTATTTTGTTAAAAGGAAAATGTTACATTTTTTTAAGGAAATAATAGTAATCTTATAGTATTAAACTAATGTTTTAGAACCAGTATTTTGAAATAATTATATATTGTACCCAATTTCTAAGTATTTATATTTTTATTATTTAATTTAACTTAAGTATAATTGATGAACAAGTATAGGAGCAATATAAAACATACAAATTTCTAATTCTCTTTTCCTAATAATGTGCATAATTTTTTTGGAATTCGTATTGTGTGGTGCTGTGTATGTTTCCGATTACAATTTGTACTGTCCTAGAATACACTTATAATTTGAGTTGTTGCAATTTTAATTCATATTTTAAAGTTTAAACAACAATACAAAAAAAAAANATTTTAAAATTTAAAAAAAAAAAAAAAAAAAAAAAAAAAAAAAGTACTATATAATTTTGCTTTAAGTTTTATTTACTTGAGTAAATATTTGCGTGAAATAAGTTGTGTTATTATATTAAATTCGGTGTCCAATTCTTAAGTCTCTAGAGAAATATATTGTTGAATCGTCCGAGGTTTTTTAAACTTCCAGAAGCCAATTCTTAAAAACTTGAAAATTGAACGTTTACAAAACATTTCTATTAAAGTTTCTTAAGTTATTTCAATAGTCAATTTTTTATTTTAAGTTTATAGTTGTGAAAAGATGAAATAAATGCTGATTTTGCATAACTCACAAGAATTATAAAAATTGAAATTAACAATATTTATTTATATTTTACATTTTTATCATAAGATTCTGCTAATGTTTGTAATTCTATTGACACAGTCTCGTTTAAAATTTAAAAATGAATTAGCATAATTGTAATAATTATGCAAATATTTTATTAAGTTAAAAGATTTTAGAACTATACAACGTGTAGGTGTCAAAGAGGTCACGCATTTATTTTTATACATGTATAGACATCTTTAGAACTCATGTATATTAAATATTTTCATTATTTTATATTTTTGTTCGTTTTTTTTAAAGTGGGTGAATTACATTTTATATTATATACTTTAACAGAAGTTAACTTTGTTAATTGACATTTGATCATACCACGTAAAATTAAAACGGAATGATATATAGTTTTTAATTTAACTAAATTTTGCCCTTGGAGTAGCTGTAACATGTTTCACATACGTGCCTTACTCCCATACCTTCGTGCTTTTCTTTAAAACTCGCATGTAATTTGTCACAAGCGTCATAATTAGAATTGCAAATTATTTATAATTTATAAATGATAAAACATCAATATTAAAAAAAGATTAAGGTAGTGGATTTAATATTTTAATACGTCTTATATAAAAATAGCACAAAGATAGCGCCAGGGACGAAATTTTAAAATATACTTTTAGTTTCGTTGCAATACATAGGCGTTAATCAGGGGGAGTAACACTCCAAAAGTCGCCGTAGTCTCCCCAAATTTTTAAGAATATTACATGCATAATAAGCATTAATTACTCGTGGCTATTATTATATAAAATTAAAAAATATATTTAAAGTATTTATTTAAAACAAAAAAATATAACTCAAAAAAGTTTTTATGAGCAAACATGTGTTTACAATCTAGACAATTCAAATTTTGTTTTGTTACCGAGATATCTTTTAATGTATTGAAAACTGTACAGACTATAGACCGGTGGTGGATTCGATCAAAAACATTATTTGGTGAGACGATACGCTGTTATTATACTCAACAATAAAATTAAAATTTATATCTTTGAAAGTTTAACTTGTCCAAATATTAAAATAATGTATTACGTTGTTTGATTTTCGTTATTAGATAAAGATTTTTGATATTCTCAAATTATTTTTATAGTTTCTAAACTTTTGTGTCCCTTTAATTGTTGCGCCGGGTGATGGCAACTTTAGCTTCTCCTTGTTATGGCCATGCAAGTTTTAATTATAATTCAATCATTAATACAAGTATATATACTTATAGACTTATTAAAGTCAAATAGCGAGGTAAAATAATGAATAAAATCAATTATTTCAAAATTATAATAACTTAAAATTTTATTTTTATTTTGTTATACTCTTATTTAAAATATTTTGACATTAATTATAATCAATCAGTATAATTTAACATTACAATTAGGTATACATTTTTTTAAATCAAAAAGAGGTATAGAAGAAATAAAATTTATTTTTAAATATTATTTTTAGTTTATTATTTACATAAACTAATTTTAATTTATTACCATATTCATTAAGAAGAACTTAAAATAGAAATATTTAAAATTAAAAAACTTATAAGTAACTTTTTAGCACGGCAAGAGCTTAATTAGTACTTTTGTCAGTGCGTCATAGTTATATTTTTTTGTTATTTATTACCAATTTAGAATAACTATTTAACTCATAATTAAGACATTGCCATTCACGGATTTAACAAATATTGTTGTATCAATGAAAAATACAAATTTATTTATTCAGTTTTTATTTCCATTGTCTTGTCTTAAAAAACTATAACTTAAATTTAATAATTATAATATAGTAATTTAGTAAGAAGTACTGGCTATAATTTAAATTCTAATGATAGTTATTAGGTAAGACGAAATGAAAAAATTAAATAATTGATAACTAGAAAATTTGACTAATAATAACTTTATCCTATTGTAAATTATTTTGTTTTTGAATATTTTATTTGAAATTTTGATTATTTTATGTTTATTATTATTATTATTTTATTTTTGTAAAATTTATTGAATAGTATAGAATTTTGGATTAATTAAGGTTCAAAGCTCTGATCATACAATATACTTTAATTATATCAAAGTGATGCTTTATTTACAAGTTATATAAGTCATCCAATTTTTTTTTTTAAATAAAGTAACATCGCAAGTGATTAAACACCTCTTCTTCTTCTTCTTCCTCGCTTTAATCCTAACTAATTGAGATCGGCCACCCTTATCCTACTTCCACTCATAGTTGTAAGAAATACTTTTAAAAAGTATTTTAAATAATACTCAAATATTTAAAAAAAAATGTATTTAAAATACTATTTGAATACTTTTCATACAAAAGTATTTGAGTAATACTCAATTACTTTACAAAAGTATTTCAAATACTAAGAATACAATTAAAAAATAATAATAATGTTTTTATTTTAACTAAGAGCAAAAGGTTCCACCTAAATAATTACCAAGAGGGTAATTTGAGTCAAATATTGAGTACTCTTAAATTAAGAGAACTCATTTATTATTTTCGATATTTTTTGTTAGAGGTAAATAAAATTAATTATTGGAGACTAATCAGTGAAAAAAATAAATATTAGTACACGTGTAAAAACCTGTAAAGTATGTCTTATTGACAATAGAGTAAATCATTTGAACCTGCAATAGGCTATTGTAGGTTCAACTGATGTATTAAAAATAAATGTATACATAATAGCATTTAGATAAGCACAATAATTATGTTATACTATAATGTAACATATAAAATAACAGATAATTATTCTCAATTTTCATTTTGACTGAGTTTAATTTGTTTGCTGTGTTACGATTAGCAAATTAGAAAAAAAAAGTATATTAATAGTACTGAATATTAAACAGTATTAAATACTAAATAATTGTATTTAAAATACTACTCAGATACTTTTTATTAAATGTATTTAAAAATACTATTCAATACCAATGAAAGTATTTGAATACTTTTATTCAAATACATTTACTCAAATGCTTTACGCCTTTGCTTCCACTTGACACACTCTCCCACATCATCTACGCTCACATCAGCTTTCCTCATATCGCATTCAATAGCATCCCTCCATCTCTTTTTTGGTTTTCCTCTACCTCTCTTCTTCCTTTAACATTCATTTCTATAACTGTTCTTACAGCTTCCGATTCTCCTCTCATCATGATTAAACACCACTATTTTTTTAAATAAAAGAATTGTTAAATTTGATTGAAACAAGCAAATATTGACAGTTTTTATAAAAAAGAAAATATTTAAATTAATTCCTACTACAATAGATCCCATACATTTTTATATAATATCATTAACTGTTTATTCACCTGAAATCTCTAATTTCTAATATAATATTATAAATATTTTTACATTATTTTTAAAAAAAAAATTTCAGAGAACAAATATTTATTAGCATAATGAGCGAGACATCAAACTATAGATTAATAAAGAACTTTAACAGATGAAAAATTCTTAACTGTTCATTCTCTGATGAAGTCACGCCATATCAAATAATAATATTTCTTTAATTAGTCTAAATCAGTGATTTAAGTTTTTATATTTTCAAAAACTATTAAAAATTTTGCTAATACTTCTTTATTTCTTATATAATATCTAATGCCTAATTATATATATATATATATTATATTATATTATTTATGCCTTAAATCTCGTACAAAATTATTTTAATAATACCAAATAGTAATATATAATACCAAAAAAGAAATACCTCTCAAAAAATGCCACACTAGTCTATGATCTATTTGACCCTAAATATTCTACTACCATCATTATTAGTTATTGGTGGATAATATTACAACATTTATATTTAATGTTTAGAAATCTAATATAAAGTCTTGGGTTCTGTGAATAAAGGGCAATAAAGAATCACAAAAAATTCCTGACCTCTCTTATATTTATTTTGCATTGTCATAAAATGTATTTTATATCAGTGTAATTTAATTTAGAACTCTATACGCTTAAATAATTAAATTATTAAGGGTTATTTGATAATGAACCTTAACATGGTGTATATTAATATAATATAGTATATATGGATCTGGTAATTTAACCTTAATCTTGCCACTGTAACTTGTCTTTTGGAATCATTTATAGATTTATTTCAATTTTTTTTCTATCCAAAATTTGTTTATGATGAATGATCATAGTTGCATTTTTAAGTCACAATTTGGTTCAAGGCTTCACATAATAAGTTTTGATAAAGTCAAAATTTAAATAATTGATATACTTTGAACTTATTCAGTTACATTGGAGTATATTCATTATAATTGTATTTTATTACACGATTATATGAAACAATAAAAAACAAGTTTCTATTTAATGACTCTTTTATAAACATGTAAAATTTTATTGGTGTCTTTTCCATAAAATAAAATAAAATTTCCTTACACAGTTTACTTGAATAATATAAATATTACTATTTGATTTTCCAGAAAAAATGATCGTTATGTCCATTTATTGTACATTTAAATATATCAAGCTAATTATGATATTACATTGTAGGAATGGCACTTGAACAGAATAAATGTTATAAATATGCATTATTAGTGTTGAGGTTACGGTTTTATTATATATTTATTTATTTATAATTATTTACTTTATGAAATTTCTTTTTGGTGGAAATTATAGCATGTCATTCGTTGATTTAGTTGTCAAATGTAAATGACGTGATACATTGTATCAACAAATATGTATGCGATTTGTTGTTTTTTTATACATTAACCTATTATGTAAATATTGGATGGTGGCGATTTTCCATAGTTAATCTTTGCGTGGGCATGCAAATATGTAGAATTTTGTTTGAACTTGGAAAAAATAAATTATAATGTGTTCAGTAGTGCAAATTGTCTTGAAATCTCCTGTCCGGAATTGCACCAACGATTATAAGCTTTGACCTTGGTCAAATTTTTAAGCGTGGGATGTCATAAGTTCAGCATACTCAGTCAGTTGCTAAATGATTCATAATAATGTTATAATCATTATTATAAATGATGAAAACAGCGATCGGTTAACTGTAACCACATTTATGTGGCTGCTGCATTGTAAAGATTTACGTTAATGGTAACAGCCAAATTTCACAGCTAAATATAGCTTAACTTATGGCGAAAATCCAAAAAAAAATTTAACGGACATGCTTGCTAGCGGTACCCGTGGTAGTGGAATTGTTTAGGATGGTCACCGTTATCGTCGACAGTATAATCTCTATTAAGTTGTTATAAATACAAACACTTGCGTAGTTCATGTAATAATATTTATTACGTTTGCGTAAAGTTGCTATATTTCTGGCGATTCTAGAAATCTGGATTTCGAAAATACTCTGTCGTTTAAAGGGAAAAAATCATTTTTCTCGTAGAAATACTTGCACAACAATATTTAAGCCCACGCACTTGAAACTGAATTCAGACATTCCCGGCAATTGGCTGTACCCGATACGTGTTTACCCTTCTTCTTTTCAAGTCCTCTCAGTCTTTTCTGTTATATTTACTCGTGTGTGCGTAATAATAATATTTATAATAATATATAAAAGGTGTTCGATTATAATATAGGTGACAACAAGGTGAGGACGAAGTGCGGGCCTCCTGCTTCATGTTTAGCAAATGATAATAATTGTCATTGTCGAGGCTGATGGACGAAACGATCGACAGTTTCGCCCGGGCTTTCAATGAAACCGGTTAATTTATAAACGCACAAGATAATATAGTGAAATATTTAAGTCTTGGACTATAATGACCTTCGGGGCTTCGGTAAGAACTTAAAGATCAACGAATACTTATATCAAATATCCAGGGATTTATTTTCACGGAAAATATTGCTGTTAAGGTAATTAATAATATAGATTTTTAACGGATGCAATTTTAAAAAGCTAAGTTAGTCTAATCATAATTATAGTCGAAATAATTACATTGTTTACATAATTATATGTAGCAATTTTTTTCCATTGTGTTTTCAAATTTTTTTATCAAATGATTATTTCAAATAAGAAATAATCACCGTAAGAGGTATAGAAATTGTAAAAATAAATTTTACATTCTTTTAACACCGAGTCTAAATATTTAATTTAGAGTATTTATGTAATAAATCTTTAAATAATGAATAACGTATAACAATAAGTAAAATGGTTTTTTATAAAAAATATTTTCAATTATTTTATCGATTTTGATTTTTATATTATGAAAACTTTGTATCCACGTATATTACGTTTAATAATATATATATTGCCAAAGAAGCCAATGAGGCCAATTCATTTTCAAGTATTGTCACATGAGATTAACTATAAGAATTTACTGACAATTTTATTGATATTATAGTAAGAATGTTCAACAAAAATTATAAATTTTAAAATGAATTATAACCGTCTAAACGTGATAAGGCGTAAGAACAATAGCACTTATATAAATTGAAACTGATACCACATGCATATAAATTTAATAATGCTATTTGAAAAAACTGATTAAATTTAGTAAAAATTAAAAGTCTATACTCATCAGTTTTATTTTGACTATAAATAAATAAAAGCTATATTTATTTAATTATCGTTTATTATAGAAATTAATTTAAGATCATAAAAAGATTAAGTAAAAACAATAAAATACAAGTGTGGCCTTGTGGGATGCATAGATATCCCAGTTCAATATTTATATCTTTTCACATAATTACGGTTTAAAAAGTGAGGTAAAAATAATTTGTTTGACTTATTTCCAATTATTTACTTCTGATATGTTTTGATGGTTAATTTAGTCTATCGTTTATTTACTGTCTCTTTTCTAAGATTTAGTATACATTATGTGAAACAGATAAAAGAAAATTTTGAAAGACATTAAATACGTTTTCATTGATAAATGACAACAAATTTAAAAAATTCAAGAATTTTAAGAGGTAAAAAGAGTATAAAAATTTATTTTTTAGTTAACTGTGAAATAAAGTTGCTCAATTTTCATTTTATTTTTTTCAATAATTTGTCTTTTCCAAAATTAAAAATATTTCAAGTTATATATATACTTTTGAACTTGATTACGGAATAGGTACTTTGTTTGTGTTACTTTGAAAGTTGAATAAATTAAATATTTCGAATCTACATAACTAATCGTGCTAAAATCGTAAGTTATAATATCATTATCTTATGAAAATTATACATATTTTAAATTATTACTGAATTTTCTGAGGGATAATTTGTTTTTATCTATATTTCACAAATTTATCAACAGCCTAAAAGTGTTCGGCAATTATCATTCAGCAATAGAATAATTAATTTTTCAATAACTTTATGAAAATTCATGCTCCTAAAATATGTTTCAATCGATGTAATTTTAATAGAATCTGTTACAATTACTTCTAGNCCTAAAAGTGTTCGGCAATTATCATTCAGCAATAGAATAATTAATTTTTCAATAACTTTATGAAAATTCATGCTCCTAAAATAATGTTTCAATCGATGTCATTTTAATAGAATCTGTTACAATTACTTCTAGATTTCTATTCATTCATACACACTACTTTATATTGATTAACATGTAAACTGTGTTACATATTAATGCGACTTAATACATTTGTTTCGCAATAAAATCCACAAAGTTGTTAAATTGTATAATTAATAAATCCTACTGTATTATTCCCGAAGGTTTTTGAAAATAAAAATTGTATTTGCTGCGTCATCATATAATAGATCTGGATATAAGGTCGTCCACATTGCTTACTATTATCATACTTTTATTTATAATATCAGGTAAGCAGCTACCGTTTTTCATTTTTATAATACTGTTTACATAACACGTTGTACATATGATTATAAAGTAGAAAATAATACATCATGTTGAACATTTTTGTCGATAGGTGTGTATAAAATTATTAAAATCTGTTAAACGATCACTGTACACATTGTATGCGAAAAGCATTCAACATCATATTAAACTGCATGCAGTATCGTCAAGGTTCTTTTAAATGTTCATAAAATTATTGTAACGAGCCAAATTACACCCTTCTATCATATTCAGAGCATATCTGTCTTTACTTCCTACTAATTGAATGTTGTTTTTGGCACTAGCTGTCGATGGAAAATTCGACGGATATATTATTACCGAGTACAACTTTATACGTTTTATTCACGTCATATCCAAAAGCAAATATTCAATTATTTTTGGCTGTCATC
The DNA here is from genome assembly GCF_025091365.1 of Daktulosphaira vitifoliae. NCBI lineage: Eukaryota > Metazoa > Arthropoda > Insecta > Hemiptera > Phylloxeridae > Daktulosphaira > Daktulosphaira vitifoliae. The sequence goes on along the minus strand of NW_026099572.1, from coordinate 14,323,158 downwards.
GTTAGCTTGATCTGCTTAGATATAATTTTGGTCAATTTATTGTATTTAATTTACGCGTAACAAATAGATGATTACTTTACGAAAAGTTTCAAAGGCTTAGAGAAACGATTATTATCATGATTTAATTCTATTTACATTTTATTAATTTATTCATTGAGGTTATTATTATTATCTTATTTTATTTTCATAACGGTAGTATAATTTATTTATTTAGTCAATAAATAAATAATAAAAATAGGTATATTAACTTTTCTTGGATGAACTTTACAATAGTTCTAGTAATTAGGAGTTATATTTTAAGTTAAGATGACTTAAAGTAATTGTCAGTAAAGACTTCGGATTTTTTATCAAATTTCCATTTAAAAATATATGATCTGAGTAAAATATCTGTTGAGTTATGCAATACAAATGATCGCAAGTTATACGACAAAAATGTTCGTACACGAATATTTATTTGTTTATTTCTTAATACATTTTATTTATTAATTTGACGTTACTTAAGTTGTTTTTATACATCTCAGAGTTCTTTTATAATTATTTAAACTTATCTGTTTCATCTTTGTCAATGTATAAGTAAAAGCTTCTTATCGTTTAGTAACTTATTCATTATGCATATAAAATAAAAATATTTGTATACTTTTATATATGTAAAAATGGTTTAATCTAATCTTATACAAATCCATTATACTTTAACATTGAACAAATTATTCAACTTACTTCTTAAAGATAAATTCCATTTAGTAATTTAGCTGAATTTGCTTAAGAATTAATAAGAATGACAGTTTGTTTTTACATACTTTTGAATTGTCGAATAATTATGATATAATTAAGTCAAAGAGGGTTTAATTTACCGGAAGTCTTATGTGTATAATAAGATAGCGAAAAATTTTTTTAACTCCTTTGAGCTTTAGAGAGACTATCAAATTTTAGATCCTCGTAGTACTTACGTCATATAATTTAAATTAATAAAATTCAATTAAATTTATTGAAAAAAATATTTTATATTGTTAACTAACGTTTAATTTTCAGCTAATTTTTAAATTCAAATGTTGTTTTTCACTAAATTCATTATATACTGTAAAGCCTTCTAAATTTAAAGATTATTGAATTAAACATTTTGTTTAAGTTCTATATTGTCATAGTTGAAAACATGTATTTATCATAGATAAATAAACGGAAATAAGACAAAATTATTGGAGGGTAATATTTTTTCACATGAATATAGCGTGGCGTGAAACCTTTTACAACTCCTTGTGAATAATCTTGTTTATTTAACATGATTAATAATAATATGTTATATTACATTAATATCGTTTTAATATAATACAATATTTAATGTGGCTTTAATAATAACACATAAAATTAATTATAAATTTCTATTATATTTATATCTATAAATTATTATGATTTTTACAAATTATGTTATCATAACAAGTGCTATTTCTTTATAGTAATTATTAGTTTTAATAGTAATTTACTGTAGATTAAATAAACAATAGATCCAAAACTAGATATTATATTCAGAAAATAGTTATTAAAGTTTACTAGTAATAACAACTAACGCGCATCAAATATAAATTAGAAATATGAGCCATATACATATGTATAGGAGATGGTGACGACGATTATACATAAAATGATTACACAACGAGTTTGTATATCCTGCGGTAGATTTGTTTACCAAAATAACATCATCGGGTACTTTTTATATGTTAATCATTAAATCGATCCAGTTAGAGTTGAAAATTTGTACTATGTGATCCTTACAAAATTTTAACCTCCTGGATTTTCCATTAGTTACTCCATTAATATTCAAAGCTAGTGATGGAAAAATATTCGTAAGTTACCCAATATATTCCAATATTTTTAAAACTATTCGATAGTTTGAAATATTCGAAAATGCCCCATCACTATAAAAATCTCACAGCACTATAGCGCAATCTAGTTCACAACATGATTACATATAGATCATTATAATAGAAACGGTACTTATTTTAATAATTGATGTCTTTTATCGATGTCGGACAAGTAATTTAGTCATGTGACCAAATTAATAATTTATACCTTAAAAAATTAAAACGTCCTAGAACTTCGTGTTGAATTTATTTTGAAAGGGTTTATTATTTATTATTATTATTTATTTTTTAACATTTTACTTCCTTTACAATAATGTTCTTTATTGAAAATATTAATTAAAAAAATACAAAATACTCTTTATAATATTTAACTCTTGAATATATCACATTAAGTAATACATAAGATACTGTGTGAAGTTTATTGCTGCAATGTGTTGAACAAATTCTAAGCATTCAATAATTAATATATTATTATTCTGTAATTGCTTATTCGAGAATTTTGACAAATAGACACTAGTCATTAGAATATACAAAAAAAAAAATTGTATATTAATATAATTTTTTTACTTTGGTTATTTTTAAGTCATAGTTTTTTAATTAAAAGGAGTTTTTTGTTCGTAAGCTTTATTTTCAAAGACTCTTCTTTTATAAAACTTTTTATAATTCACTGCTTTAGCCAATCCTAAACTATTTCATCACCATATCTTTATAATTATTTTTAATGGTTTTTTAACGGAGATGAAAATGGTAACGTTACTTTATTTGTCAATTATGAATTGATATTATGAAGTTTAAATGTATAAATAATAATAGGGTTTGTTAAGGATATCGATATTTCGATTCGATATCAATATCGCCGACTTTTTTCGTTTTTCCCACAATATTGATTATTTTTGAGATATCGCAATAATCAAAAAAATTTTTTATAAAAAAAAACTGTGAATTTTGGTCACTTTGTTATAAAATATATATAAGGCCAAAAACATTTCGTGATAAATTTGTTAACATATTTCGTATTAAAATATATTATGCGGTATAGAATTGAGACAACGCGAAAAATGATATTTATTGATTAAAAACTCTATTCTTAGATTAGGTTTATATTATTATGCCATTGTTGTTATTCCTATCTTTAACAACACGCAAACAAATAAGGTATTGGGAAAATTAGAGAAAGAATTAGAAGATATACTGCAACAACTGGTTGTAACTAAATCTGAAAAATAAGATGAAATTATTGAACCCAAAGAAAAAAAAATCAAATTCCTATTAAATAATAGTGATGATAAAAATAATTATTTGTTTTGTACATTTTTAAATTTTGTTTTTGAATTTAAAAAAATGTATTTAAAAAAAAAGAAAAATATGTTTCAGCACTTATAATCTTTTCTTTNTGATTTTTACAACCATAGTAACAAAATGCTATTCTTAAAAATAAAAAAATAAGTGAAATCATATAACTATTAAATTTAATTTTCAATTGTAATTTTTTTGTACCATATTGATTTATAACGATATCGGAACAATTTATGAACGAAGTTTATAAATTATTTACAACTATGATACCTGTTCATGACAAAAAAAAATCGTAATTAGTTCAAAAGTTCATGTAGGGAAAATTAAAGGGTTATAAAATAGTGTAGACGTGATATGTATGAAATAAAATCGAATTTTTTAATTAAACTTACCATTATACAGGGATGTCATTTGCGGGGTGTCAACTTGTCTCAGTCTCATTTTTAATAGAAACTAGGGCCGGTTAATTGACACATTTGTTGATCGGGCCATACTTCAAGCAATTCCGTTCCTTATTTAAAAACAATAATCTTCTTAGACATGCAATGAAAATAAATTTTGATTCATTGAAAAAACACCTAAAATTTATATTTAATTTTTTTTTTTTTTAGTTTTTTTAGTAAATTTAAAAGTTCTTTCATAGAAAATTCTGTGAAAGAATGATTTATATATTATCGTCAAAACTAATTTAGAAAATGTACTGTAATGATAATTTTTTATAATTTTTATTAAGTATAAAAAGGGTTGAATTGTTAGCTAATGAATCACGAACGGTTTTATAAAATGTTTTGATCAAAGGTATTAAAAGTTAAAATATGACTGAAAATTTTGAAGACTAAATAAATAAAATTCTTCTCTATATTAAAAATATAAGATTACGTAATATGTATTGTTATAATAATAATATAACTATCCAAATTTGTATAATGAACATTCATACAACATCCAAATTTTTGTATTGATTTAAGGCAAGTGCGTATTTACATTATACATAATTAATTGTATAATATAATTAATTTTTAATAAATATTACTTTTGATGTCTTTTTTCTTAAAATCCATCTTAAAGTATCATTTTTAGTTAAAATTAGTAGTCACATAAATTTTGGTTGTATTACACCCCTATAAACACACTTATGACTTAGGAATTGAGGAATCAATTTATCATAGACTTTTTTTTTTTTATTCACACTTCATGAAAAAAGAATAGAATATCAAAACTTCTTAAACATGAAATAATTTATTGGAAATAGGTTTTGTAAAACATAATAAATAGGCGCTTACAATAAATACCTTTTGAAATCGGTGAAAATATTACTGTAAGTACTTTATTTTAAGTTTATATTCTATAGTTTTTGTTTAGTATGTAAAATATTGACTATTCAAAATTATTTTAATTTACAAATATTAATTTAAGTTATTTATTATATACTTACTTGAAAAAAATTAAGTACGCATTACAACTAACTACAAAATAAGCAATATTATTTTTAGATTGAGAACTACTAATTGTTTTAAAATTAGAATTCTTTGTTTTTCTTTGATAAAAACATATTGGCTTAATTACTTTTGAGGTCATTCAGTTGTATATCTATTGTTGTCAACTTCATCTATTATATTAATGATTATTATAATCTGTATAATTAACATTTTATTAAAACAATAGTGTAACTTTTAAAAATTGCTTTAAAATATTTGTTTCTACTAAATATAATTATTCGTTTTAATTTTTAAAACAATTATTTTTATAAAATTTGATTATTTGTTTTTACAATTTAAAAATCTATAATTTATAGCAAAATTCCTATTAAAGTAGAAAGCGTTATGATTAACAATATAGTTATAACGTTTAAACTTTAAAAAAATGTTAAATAGTAATAATTTGCCCATATAAAAAAATGCTTATGGCAATGATTTACGTTTGGAACACTTTTAACGTTAAATGTCAAAATGTTTAACGAAAAAAATTGAATATCGTTGTAATATTAAAAACATTAAAGATACAAAATTTACAACGATTAAATATTAAACAACTTTATACTTAATTATAAGATAACGTTATAATATATTTAAACGTAATCGGAAAAAAAATTATTCAAATTTTCGTTCCTATGAGGAAATCATAGTCATAATTTTTTCAGAAATATTGTTCTTGATTATATTAGGTATTAGGGGGTATAAGGATATAACTTTTTATAATGTTTTATGTATATCTCCCACCAAGACAACTTTTGAGAAATCTTTTATGTGATTATATTCAATAGTACATGTAAAATTGTTTCAAGACCAGTAGCGTTCAAAAGATTTCGTTCTAATAGGATTTTTGATTTAGTGTGATAATAAACCCGAGAGGAATTTCATTTCTCACTATATAGCTGAACTTTTTTCGGCGTAGTTTAAACCTTAGAACATAATTACTGCGTAGGCCACTCATCGCTTTAGAAATTAGTGACTTATTATAAACTTCTCATATAACTCAGATATTTATTGTTTTTAGTATATTATCTTATATTAGCATTATTATTTAAAGAGAAGATTAGAATATACCATATTTTTGTCCTTTTCTGATTGTTTTTTTTTTTTTGTTAACCATTGTGAATTTTAAAGTTTATTTCAAAATTTGGTATGATAACATGCGTATTATTCGTGTTTGAAAGTATATAATTTATAAAATTAAATCTACAAAGTAATATACTATTTTTGATGCTTACATTTTACCTTAATAAAATTGAAAAAATTACATTACGTTTTCAATAAAACAGTATAAAAGTGAGCCTTTCTTAAGGTTAGAAGGAAATATTGTTGGTAATATGTCTCAAACATTTATTGGACTCCTCATTTAATGCAAGCCTATTTATACGAGTTTTAAGTTAGATTGTAAATTTTTTATTTTAATTTTAAGGCATCTAAAATATAAATATTTAATAGTTATTTATACTTGAGAAATGTTGTCATCGAGATTTAAATTTCAATTTAGACCCTGCAGTCTTATAAATTTATTACATTGTAAAACCTTTTAAGATTTTTCTTCTCTTTGCTGTTAACTCTTAAGCATAATTTTTTATCTGTGTACATATTTCAGTTATATAAGAGCTTTCCTTATTTTAAATAATGAAAATAATTTTGTTTTACTTATTATAGTACCTTAATTTATTAATTCGATTTAAAAAAAGACGTATTGTATGAATGCATATCTGTATAATCGACTAATTTTTTTCTTAAAACCGACAAACATTTTATTAAAACTTCAAATGTAAACTTGTGTATGGTACAGCCATATGACATATCCACACTTAATTACTATTTAGTTTTTTTTATAAGCGATCTCTATAAAATGTTATTAATAGTTATAATGAATGTTAATTAAAATGTTTGAATTAATACAGTATCATGTGATATATCTTATAAATGTTTCAATGATAAATTCTACAATTATCGTGGGAAATAGCAATGTCAATGTCATGGTAAATTTTTAGGTAAATGTCAACAGTGTGTTCAAATAATTATATCTAAATAGCTGTATTGAGTATTAGGGTTTTAACCTTAATTAAAAAAAGATTTAGATATAAGATCATTTCGCTGTATGACAAAATAGCCGAGTTGGACTGTGATATAATTTTTCAATCATCTTATATTTTTACTTACCTTGTGTTTATATAAAAACAATGCTTTCATAATTGAGTATGGTTCAATATACAATATATAGAATAAAAAATTAATATATCTGTTTATAATAGTTTACCTTCGTTATCTAGAATAATTAAAATTTGTATTTATCAAGTCGTATAAACGTTCCTTCTGATAATATTTTTATTTAGTGGTAAATATGATAATGTTAGTGACAATCAGTATTAAACAGACTATGTGATTACATTTTTAATAAACAATGACATTTTTGTTCTTTGAAGCCATAATTTAAATTTTAAGTTATTTCATAAAATAGTGTTGAATATGTAGGACTTATTTTATCACGAGGAATTAGTCGGTGTGAGTTTTTTTATACGTCTTGTTTTGCTTTCCAAGTACACGTGTTCCCAATTAGGGTCTTTTTGGCGCTTATTTGATAGGCTCCATATGGTAAGACCAAAATGCTGACAGTCACAGCTGCAATGTTATGTTTATTGTTCATTTAAAATTTACATCCGCTTCGAAAAAAAATTAAATCAATGGATTATATTTGAAAAAATTTTTTGTTTTTTATTCAAGGTATGTACTAGTTATTCTACTAATTTTCATTTAAAAGGGTACTCTTATTTTACCTAAATTTTTTATTTGCGTCAAAGTAAGTACTTATAAATGCATGAAAGTTATGAACTCCAAAAAGAGTGATCATCTATACAACTGAGACCTTAACTAATAAGTGTAAAATCTTACGTGATTTTTATCACGTTATCATTAGATGGCACTACTTAAAAAATGTTACAAATATTCAATGTGAAGCCGTCTTTTCTTGAATGTCTAAAATAGGTATTGCAATTTGTATAGTATAGACGCACTTCATTATTAGCTTTCGTTAATGAGTCATTTTCTATTTGAAAAGCTATTCTCAACGCAATCTCCTTTTGTGTTCCATTCAGTACTAAAATTTGTTTGTGTCATGCGAACAGGAGCAGCGTAAAGATACGCCAATGCAAAAAGTGTCAGTGTACTTTTCATTATCTTTATGAATATAATCATTGTGACAAATACATCTATTCGTTTCTTGTATATTCCCAGTATTTATGAGGGTTTTGCTTTTATGACCCTTTTTCGTTTTTCCTGTAGTCACTAATTTAAGTAGTTAGTGTTCATACTTGATCCGAGTAAAATACTTATCAAGCGAGGTAACTGATAGCTTCGCTGTAATTACTGATAACATGCAACGAGACGGGATTTAATGATCATAATCAGGGGAATATAAACACGGGTACTATATTAAACAACCGGTAAGGTGGTGCAACATACTTTATTCAACGTGCAAATTTCACGGTAACTAGGTGTCATCATATTATTAACAGAGTGAGTCATTGACATTCTACTTAAAGTCGACCAATTTAGGAAACCCAGTTCCCGACGTAAGAGTTAGAAAATCCTTTTAGTAGGAGAATAATACAGGAGGAGGTACCGCAGGAGTAGGAGAATGTGAACGTTCCGCGTTTAATCACGACTAGGAAAGTCCTCGCGACATTAACTTGTTTTTTAAATTGCACATTTTACAATGAAAGCGTGCTCTCTTGTTCACGTGAATGAGAATAATTTCGCAGAGATCGTTATTCTAAGATAATATTATTTATAAACTCAGCGTATAAGTCCGCCTCCTATACATTTGTTACTGATTGTTCTTTTTTCTATACACACAGCACACTTATGACTGTTTTGCGATTGTTCTCTTATTCCCTCTCATCATTTGACTAACAGTAACTATGAAAAAGAAGGTAGTGGAACGGACGTTGCCTAGTATCACTCCACGGGCAACCGGTTTGCCCATTACCGTGGTTGTCGGTATGCCATGCTCCCTCCTCTGCCACCTCCTACTACTACAACACCGCCATACGGTCGCTTTCGGTTACACACCGCACACCACACTGTTAGTCGCTAGTATATATATAAATCGCATATAGTGTACATAATTTTATCTTTGTAATAGTAATAATAATAATAATAATAATTATTATTATTGTTTTATATTTATATATAAAGAACGTACTCGCACACATACACAAACGCACACATAGAGATATATAATTATTTTGTCGGTACCTATCAGTTTTTGATACGAGCCAGTCATTGTTCATACAACTGTATACACCGTCGTTCAGTACAAAGTTTTTCTTTGGACACTTAAAAGTATTCAGCGTTGTACATGTACTCTCGCATCTCGTGCGTGTCCGGAGTGTATTGATACCGCCGGACTTGTATCTTCGATGGGATATCGCAATCCGTTCGTTTCGATTTTGTCGGTCGATTGCAAATTGCGCTCTAAAACAATACCTCTAAGGTCTTAATTGACCCCTAAAAAGTACTTCGTTTCCTTTTACGCGTTTTCTGTCATCCTAACGGTATTTAAAGCGAAAGTTTTTGTTCTTGCAGACCAGCCAGTAAGCTCTGAAAGTCGATAGTTAATTAAGAAAAGACAAAAATGGCCTGGATCAGTTCGAAAGACAAATCAAAAACCAATGCGGCTGTTGTGCACATGGCGTACCCAATAGTAAGTAGAACTGTTGCATTATTAATTATTTTACTATTATCAATAGATCGAAAATGTGATTAGCGAGATAAGCATGAAATTTATATTGCCGCGAATCACGTTGTATTATCAGTTTTTGTAGTATGTTTGCTCAAGAGTTTTTTCTCATATACACTAATGATTAATTTAAATTAAATTTATACTTGAAACATCTAATTGTCTATTACTAACATTAATAGCATAGGATCACACAACTCATATTGCCAACATGAATCTTCATTGATTCGTTTTCCATTTAGTCTTGCATACATTAGAAATTGATCAATCCAAGTTTCAAGATTTCACTTATTATCATTAGTTAGCCACTAATTTTATAATATTATTTTTATAACGGAAAAACAACAAAGTTGTTCCCAACCTTGTTGACAAGGTTGGAAATACCTCAATATAACATTAGTTTCACATATAATGAAAAATCCTATTGTATTAAACACGGTCAGGGGCGTTTTTAAGATTTGAGTAAGTAATCCCAAATTTTAATATCATCATATGGGTGTTAATGCCTCTGATTTACTTGCGTATGTAATTAAGTAATTAAAAGAATATTGGGGTAATTTCCTATTTGAAACAATTTATTCATCACTGGTGTGCATTAAAATTAATATTTTTGTTTATCTTCCAAAGTTAAATGTATATAATATTGATTCTAATTAGTAAAATCAGGGGGTTTAAAAAAATTATTACTTCTTATAATTAAAATGCATAAAACTCTTGTATTAAATTGGTGAATGTTCCGGGGTAGTAAAATTTGTTTTCAATTAGCTTTCTAACTATTCTGTGTAAGTCATAAAAAATCACGAGCAGGACTATTACAATTGTTTGTCGTAATCATTAAAACAGAGGGAAAAAAATCGCAATGAAATTGTTGAAATTTAATTACAGCCAAGCTAACAAAATTTATTCCCCATAAATCTGTAAAATAATTTAATAATTGATTAGTAATATTTAAGTTTTTTATGCTTTCAGTCAGTATACTCAATTTATACTTTAAAATATAAAAAATAAATGATTGCCCTTAAATAAACCTAACAACTATAAAACTTTTTATTGTTTGCAATGAATTGTAAATAAATCATGTGTCGTGGATTATTAAAATGAGGTTAGGTTCGGTTCTAAAAGATTTTTAAATGAAAGAGTTCTTTCCACATTTTTACCGGTTTATAATGTCTATCATATGAAACTCCTTCTCGTGTTATACCAGTTCAGTTTTGTAAAAGAAATTTAACACCACACTGCACCGTGTAATAATTCATTAGGGTGAAATTCAAGGGATGTAAGACCAAGATTGATCGTGTTGCTTGGGTTCATATGTTTTCATTTGTTGGAGTGCCGTGATCGTATAAATGTGAAAGACCTTATAATCTACAAATTGGTACTTATATATCGTGGACGTTTAAAATGTTTCTAATCAGTAATGTTAATTACCACCGGCCTCAAGATGTTAATGGACAATTTTATTTCAGTTGTATCGTTTATTATGCTCGTCACAGACGCATTCTTCGTGATTGTTCTGTTGGACGTTTATTATTTATTTCGCTAGAATCGAAGATTATTTTTAATTTTAAAATTCTTGAACTAATATTTTAAGATCATAAAATATTAGNGGACGTTTATTATTTATTTCGCTAGAATCGAAGATTATTTTTAATTTTAAAATTCTTGAACTAATATTTTAAGATCATAAAATCTTTATCTTTTATGAATCATAGTGTTGTATCGTACCAATCTGATATGAAACCATCATGTATTCTTTTGTCAATAACTTGACTTACACCGAAAGAGTTGTTGCGTCGCGCTTTTCAGAAGTCAGTTCAGCGATCATTGTGCATAACAACTTAATAGCCAAAACAATCAGCGGTAGAGATTGCTCGTACGCCATGGCACGTGAGGGTAATTAAAATTTCAATCGGATCTATTAAAATTAACATAATTACAGTTTGTTTTTTCCCCGGGGTTGGGAGGGAGCGAAGAGTTGTTTTTTTTAGTTTACAAACTGTCTCTAATCACTAGTGTTTATACCTGATTAATAATAATTGCATTGGATTGCTGTGATGCGTTGGAAAATAAAAACTTTAGGGTCATTCGAGTCCATACCTTTTGTAAGAATCGCATTTAACTATACGTAGTTTAAATAGTGACAATTATTCTGTACATTTTTTATCGCGAATGTTGCGCGATTTTATTTATTTACAAGCGCTAACGTAACAGCATTTACAATATCTTTCTCACGTAAACTAGTGTGGAATTCACCGTATCTCTTTGTATGCTTACAACAAGTTTGTTATCTACATTCTAGTGACTTTCGGGAGTAAGTAAAAATTTCCGTTTAAATGAATTTAAAAAAAAATTAGGCGTCAGCACGAATCCAAAATACCTATTTAATTACACATATATGTTGTTTATATATATTCCTAATTATTAAACGTAGAAGCCTGCAAGTACCGGTTGAAGTAACCACTGTAAATTCATTAAATATCCATTTAGACACATACTTATCGAATTCCCAGAGAGTTCCTTTGCATATTTTTTTCCATTTCTTTGCCAACACCCCGATTAGATAATACTTTGACTTTGCGTATTCGACTAACTGAACAAATCTTGACGATTTCTGCATTTTTGTCCGTCCGACGTGTGTTTGTTATGTAACAAAAACCGATAATGCAATTTACAATTGTGTAACGTCGCCTTGAATTTTATTCATTCCAATTTATTTATTAGCAACAATATGAAAGACCATGATCGTTGCCGATCTTGTGTTGATACATGTAAAATAACATTATCTTCCAAATTTCTTAATAGTCCGAAATTTATTTTTTACTTGTTTTTAAGATAGTATATATTGTGACTCATAATTTCATTGTTTTATAAAATCCTTGGATTAAACCAAAGCATTTTGACATCCAATTTGTTATTAATCGTTGTTTACATGTATGTCATATTTTATTGCATTATTTAACATAAATAGATCTACGTTAGTGTTTGACTTATTTTATATCATTTTTTTAAATATGGAAATAATTATTTTTCTTATTATATTATAGTTTCTATTGAACTGGATTTTCATAAGAGGTATTTTTTCATGACATACATTTGCAAATTACTTAGACTGTATTGTATTGAAATTCAAGAAACGTTACTTTTTTGTACTTTACTAGTTCTTGTTTGAGAGTTGAGCTTGAAATCTGAATGATAAATGAGTTTTGCTGTATATAAATGCATAATCTGAACAGTAACCATAATATGGTGTAATTAATGTAATTTTATTTTTGATTTGTATTTTACTAGTTTACCAAATCTAACAAATTTTTCACAGTGGTTAAAAAAAAATTAGTTCTCAAATTACTTTCATACTCGTTTCAATTTATATTACTCACGACATTCATCAAATGCACGTCTTATATCATTTAAATACATTCATTTTTTTTTAACTTTATCATTATTCTCATTCAATTTCCGTTCCTCATGAGAGTACAATTTGAACAAAAAGAATAAATTAGTTTTATTATAAAAACTAATTATTAATAAAATTATTTTGTTATATTTTAATGGTTATGAAATGTTTTACGAATGTTAGTGGCAGTAATTAAAAATAATAAGTACTTATTTCTCTACACTCAGTTGCATTTGAAGTAGCACTTGAATACATAAAAAATCTTTACTTAAATAACGGTAAAAATATTTTAATAATTTAATGTATTTCTTTCAACTTAATAATAATGTTTAAAAATAAAACTAATGCAATAAAAAAATGCACTAGTTTTTATCTCAAACTTACATTTAATATGATAGCAACCCATATAATACCACAACTTTTCAATCTAAAATAATGTCTGCTAAATATTTTAAAATAAAAAATAAATTTACAATTATTCCATTAGTTTATATTTACTCTATTTCACTTTAATGCACATTCAATCGAGTTTTGTATAAAATTTGTTTGATTTACTTTTATCAAATGTGATAGATTAGGCATTTCAAAGTAGTCATGAAGTTGTTTGTTGCATTAAACCTAAAATCCTTAGTATTATTCTCAGAAACTGGTTTAAACATATTTGTAAAAATACCGAATTGAATGTATTTATTTTTATAAAAGTACTTTAAATTTTACTGAAATATTGTTGTACAATTAATTCTTGATAAATGACAAAATAAAAATCAATCGTTACACAATTATTAAATATAGTAATTTAAAATAAGTAATTATTTCACTAAACCTCAATATAATAAGAGTGTGTTTTTCTTTTTATTTATACTATCTGTTTATTTTTATTATTTTGAAAATGGTCATTGCATTAGAAGCTGACAAGGAGAGGACATGGTTCAATAGAATTAGTTATTGACAATAAATTTAACGAATAATTCAGAAGTTAGGGGAGATCAATAAACCTATAGTACATTCAACAACCGTTATCACTGCGAGAAATTATGGATATTGATAGCGACATTGTTTTGACCTCTACCGTTTAAAATGTGTAAATAAATGCGTACCCCCTTTGTGTCTAATACAGCATGGACAATAATAAAATATCCAATACGATTATGAAAATAGTACATTTGTTACTACTATACAATGTGATTTGTGACTGTTAAAATACTCAATTGACAATCATTAATATGTCTAACATTATTATCACCACCAATACATATTATAAAACAGATACTATTAAATATGAATCGCTTTTTTATTGTTTTTGCACATATTTTATCAGCAAAATGATTGCGTGTGGTTTTCAATAAAAAATTACGTTGTTAATGTTATGCGTGTAACAGTTATACGATCCGTCAAACTAATCATGTTTTATTTGCTCTTTTTTTTTTTTTGTAATTGAACAAATTGATTAAACGATTTTGATACTCATCGATTAATAGGTGAATTTTAATTATAAAAATAAATGTTCTATTTATATAAATTATCCATGTATTAATGGAACTATTTCGTTGATTTTTATAACTTTAAATAAATTTATCAATGCAATGCGTCCACTATTAGGCAACAGTTACTAATGTATTTCGTTAAATAGGAGAACAATTCCACTGATTGGCCTGACTAACATCATATTTTATGTTTTTACAATATAAAATTAGATAACGCCTTTGTAAGAGCCACTAAAATACTTTTCACATATTAATCATTAGAATAGTATAGCACTATCCGTGGCAATATTACCTAAAAATTTGATCATATCACATACAATTTTGAATTCTATCCTTTTGGATGAACTTTTGAACAATTTACTTAAGATGTTTTTTTATATTAACGACATTTTTAAATTTGTTGTCCGCGTCAATGACTATTTGAAATTACAAAAAAGCAATTTTAATGTGGAAACAACAGCTGTAAATTCTACTGTAATAATTGCCTTGAATTTTTAGTATTGAAAAAATATTTGAGCACAATTTGTTTTTGTCATCGTGGAAAACGTGCAACATAACAAACTGCGATCGTCATTGCCACACTTCTGTCAAATTTAATTTTTTTTACTTATTATATTATTTTATTACACACGTTAAATATGTTTGCTATCGGTAATGCAAACAAATGATTCACATATGTACTTTTTCTCATACGTTGTCATTTATACTTTTTCATTAAAAAAAAAAAAATACACATACACACAATAATTTAATTGGGTTATTTGTTATTTAAAACAGACGACTCAATAAAAAATGTTTAAACGAGTTGTTTCAATAATATTTTTTCAGTAATAAAAAAATTTCTTCTAGATAGTTCTAAACCTAACAATTGTTATACAAAAAAGAGGGATATCCCAATTGCATCCCAAAATTACCTTTTTCTGTCTCGAGTGTGCCCTCAAAAATGTATCACCTGAGTATCTCCCGAAATTACATGATGTTTTTTTCTCATAGTTCGAATGTGTTCAGAGAAAAAAATGTTTTTTTGCGTGTAGCATGTATATGCATAATTCATTTAGGGTTACCTAGAGTGGACTTCCAGAAAGAGGCAAAAACCGCAAAACATTCTTTTGAATTATTTGTATATAATTATTGTTTTTTTGTATAGTTAACTATAATATATTACATTAAAATTTGTTTTTTTTTTTTCAAAATAAAAAAACATAAGTTGATTTTTACTACTAGTACTTGTCATACTATCACTCTTTAATCGTGTTGTAACACTTGTTAAATTTTATCTAAGTTACTTCGTTATTATTACCGCGGTCTGTATTATTAAAATTGTTGATAAAAATGCATATGCAATCAATTTAAAAATAAGGTAAAAAGTCGAGAATCTCCCCATAAAACATTTTTATAATAACTACTTAGTAAATGCTTTTGTAATGAATTTGCTTATCTTTTTTTTTTTATAATTTTTTTGTTGTAAACGTTTTTGTTTTGCTTTTTGCATTTATTAAATTTCTATGCCAAAAATTTTATAAAAAAAAATTTAGGTCAGTTTATTTTTGTATGATTATATTGTGTCACAATTTAAAATATGGTTTATGTTTAAAAATTTTCACTAAAATGAAAGAGAAGAACTATTTGTTGCTATTTATAAACAATGCGTCGACCCTATTAAAATGTTCTAATATCTTTTTCAATTCAAATTCTAACCTTTGAGAATCAAAGGTGGAAATGTCTAATTTATGTACATACTTGTCTTTTCTCGGTGTTTCAACAGCTATACGAATATTGTTTTGTTCTTTCATATATTTCTATTAGCTTTTTTTTTTAACGTTACACATTGTCATATTGTACGTGTCTTTCGGTAAAATATCTATAAATTGTTCAGAGAACAATTTTTTTTTGTTTTTTTGATATTATGCTAGGTCACAATGTATTAATTTACAACCATATTATAATTTCTACAGACATTTATTGGTGACTTTTTGATTCTTTGTCAACCAAACATATGAGCTTAACTCGATTCGCGTTCATCAGCCGCAAACATTACAATAAATTACTATTAAAGTTAATATTATTATTATTACTGCAATTATAATTAAAAGCATGCTGATATTGTGTCAGTTAAACATTCCACCTCGAATCTGTTTTTTTACATGTAAAATATAATACGTCGTGTTGTGTCCTATGAACGTCTAAACATTATTTTAGCATACACTCAAGTCAAATTAACGTTCGAAGTAAATAATTCTGCGTAAGGCTATGCTTATTGCAGCCATTATTGTTTTATGGGCTTTTATCAGTCTCCTTTACATTCTCTGAATTTATTTAATCGTTGTATTTCATTCAGTAAATTTGAGTTGTGTATTTGAAATAGCTATTTACTTGCTACGTTGCGTACCATCATTACTCATCAGGACCAACAATGTCACGTTAATCACGTACTTATTGTGTATTCTATAATTAAGTATACATTTTTCGTTGTTTTAACGAATGTGACATTGTATTTTTTTTTTTTTTAATATGAGATGCATTCGATTTGATAGGAAGTTCGTTGAATACGCCGCCTTCGCAGATAATATCCAATGTAACTTGTTCAATAATATTGAATATTAATATTAACATCAAGTACATTGTACTTGATCACTTTGGCTGAATTCCTAAACGCTTATAATAAACTGGGTATTTAAATTCTGTAAAACCAGCCAAAAGTAAAAAATAAATTTATGCTTTTTAAAATGTTCAGCGCATTATTTTGACTCACTAACGTTTTACCAGCCGGCCTCTCATTAATGTTATTTTTTGTCATCACGACGGTTTCCAATTCTAAGTTTATTCTCATAAAAGTAATTGTCGAGTTATTAGATTTATTGTCTTGTACGCTAATCAGACAAGTAATTAAACCTTACCGACTGTGACCCGGCGTGAGTCGAGTTTTAGTTACGTTTTAAATCGATGACATTAATGGCATAAGCCATAATGGTGTTTCATTATAACAGTAACGCGAAAATGACATCGGGGGCACTATTATTATTCTTCGGTAGTTTTCAGCCGAATCTATTGCAAGAAAATGGCTGAACGCGAGTACCGTTCGCTGCAATATAGTAAGCGAATAAGTTATAAAACAATGCATATTTTATCCGCTAAACGTATGTTTACTCAAAAAAGCTGTGCCGATGATTACACGAAACAACCGTGTGCCGCTCTTATTGAGTAAGCTTACTAATCGTCTTATTGTTTCGCAGGATATGCCTATCACCGAAGACCAAGTCACCGAACTGTACGGTGAAGGGGCTCGAATCCACAGCGTACACCACAGGAGCAAGCCGCAACAATCGGTGTTCGCATCTAACATGTCGTCCACCGCCTCGGTGGACACGACAGTAGGCTCCACTGCAGCGCTTATCCACAGTCACGCTGCTAAAGTAAAAAAGAAGAAGTATGCGTTCCTCAGGGGCCAAAGTCACCACCAACCGTCATCCGGTAGTGGCAACGGCGGTTATGTGAACGGACATCATAGTCAAAAAGAACTGAATCTTCTGTTGGCTACACCTAACGTACCCAACTTTATTGACCATATGCGCAAGAAGAAACACGCCATCGACCAAGTGTCGGCTAAACGTTTAAGCAGTGACGACGACGATGATGACGATTATGACGATGACATATTCCAGGATCTCAAGACGGCTGCCAAGATCCGTACTTCTCAGAACACATATGTTCCTCAGGTAATTAATTATTTTATGCTATTATACATAATACTGTAATGTTGCTCTTAGTGGCGTAATCAAATGTGTCGTTTGTGATTAACTTTACATTGAAAATTACCAGCCCAACTAATAAATAGATAGGGACTCTAAAACTATATTCGAGTGCTATCTGTGACTAAAATAAGTGTAGCTTGTTAAGTCATACCAAATTGATATTTTTCGGCAGCAATTTGTACCCAAGCATTATCTTTTAGGTCAAAACGGCCTATAATGAAAAGCAATTCTATCAGTGTTTTATTGTTATGCACTAAATTTTCAAGAGGTTAACTGTTTAATTATTTAACTATTTAACTGTTGACTATAAATGATTATTATTGATCTACTTCGGTCTACTCAAGCGTTCTACATTTTGACGTCTATTATTTAAAATATACAATGCAGATTTCCACAACTAGGTTCAACCCTCTTCCCCAATACTTGAGTTGTTTACCCTCGACCCGCGCTAGAATGTTACACTTTATTGTGATTGCGACCTCGTTATTCTTAAAATCGGTGAATGTTGACTGAATTGACTATCATCAATTATACACGGTGAACGTTTATTGATCATTTGAAATCAATACACCCTTTATGACTGTATCTTTTTCACATCGGTAGCCTCACAGTCAGTGATACCTTTGCTGTCATTACTATCAATAGGTTTTTAATTCTTCGCAATGACCCAACAGTTTAACAGGACTATGTCCCTCAGAGCTTGGCCGTCAATGTACGGCGATTATGAATTTAACGACGACGACGAAAACGAAGATACCAAAGCCAATTGGGAACAGGTAAAACCCAAAACGCAAAAAACGTGTTGGGAATTTTTGCGCAACAACGCGTAAATGTATTTAGTAATGACTATGAGTTTTTTTTAACATTTCCTCACATATCAGCAATCTTGTTGCTAATATTTCAAGGGCAAAGTGATTAAATTAGGTCGAGAAAGGTTGAAAATTAACGACTAAGGGTTTCTACGAATAGTTACATAGCACCAAAGTATTTCATTAAAACAATTACTCTCGTGTATTTAGTACTCATTTAAATCACCTGATCAATGAACCAATAATTAGTATTCCTAGTTGTTATTCGATTAAAATTTAAAAATAGACATTTTTTTGCGTATAATATATTTTTATACGCTGGTTATGGTGTACAAAATGAATCATTTATCATGAACTGCTTAATTATAAAAAAATAAGAGCAGGATTGAGGATTTTTTTTTTAATTTCTATTAAATACATATGTTTTTCAATTTATCAATCATAAAGTATTTTTGTATTCATACCTTACGCCTATAAGGGATGAGCTTACCATATAATTAAGTAAATTTTATTTTTTCTAATGGCAACATACATAATTAACAACCAGTATATTTAAAAAATAACGATCAAATTAAAAATATTACCAGTATTTCGGAACTTATTAACATTTTATAGTGGCGGCAGAAGATGCAACGCGGGTGTTGTACACTTTCTCTGCCTAGTTATAAAAATGTCAATTGATTCTCAATTTTATTTTTATTTTTCGAATCATGATAAATGAATCACTCTGTATTTTTTCATACTCAAGAATTTTTTTATGCTGCGTTTGATATTATTATTTGAATAAAATTTAGACATGTTTACTAGTAGAGTCTTAAGCGTTTTATAACATAGTTAATTTTTTTGTTTTTGTTTTACCACAGTCCGTTTTGATCAACAAACAATGAAAAACATTAGTGTTCTTTGCAAATCGATATCTAGGAGATTTCAATTTATGCAAATTCATTTTTCTCATAAAAAATATAGAAAATACTGTAATGATGTAAATAAAATTACCACAATTTCTACGCGTTGTGTTCTCTAGTGATTTTCTAGGTAATTAGTATCTTAAATAATAAGTAAAATTTGTTCCGGCTTTTTTTTCGATACCGGAAGAATCTAATGTATATTTTTTGGTGTTTTTATATGACATTGGTTTTCATGTTTGGCAGTTAATATATTATATATGCTATTGCCACCTTTTCCTTGAACTCGGTCAAGATAGCAGCCCTGGCATACACAGTAGACGGTGTGTTTGCCTATGCTCGACGCCTGTTTGTGGGCGCTTTTCATGTAAAACAAGTCCGTGAATTAGCCAAGTTCTGTTTAAAAATTTACAATTAAATTATAAAAATTAACATTTTTTATCTGTTTTCCATTAACAGTTTAATAGACTTCGTTGTAGCGTTTTTACATGTAGAGAATGATAATGTAAATTGTAGTCAATAATGTTATTAAAATGCCTAACAGAGCGTGCGGGCGACAAGGTCATTTGCACGGGAAACTCGTGCCAAAGGTCGACGGTGGTGGATAATAATTAATAATATCATTATAGTTATGGTTATTATTGGCCAACCGATGGAAATGTCACAGGGCCACAGTTGCGACGTCGATGTAGGGCCTCGTCAGGCGTGGAGGGCCCATCTCCGTGGCCTTGATCTTACAATTGATCTTTTCGGAAACACAATAAATACATTATGAGGTACGTACTGTACAAGCGGTAGTGCGTTGTCCAAGTCTTTGTCGTGCGTTATAAGAATTTTGAGTATAGTTTGTGTCAATTAATTTTTAAACAATTAATATTGTTATGTTTACCACAATTGTTTGTACTTGAGACCAGTAGTACCTTTTTAATGAAATTGTTTATTTTATTTTTAAATTCAAAAACATCTGAAAGAAAACAACGATTCGATTATTGTGTTTAACATCAATTAGTTTTTATTTAAACTAAATTTTAAATAATTCCATTGCTAGTAAGTGTTTAAAATTCACTGTAAACCATTGAAAACCCATTTTCATACATGTATTTTTTGTAGATTAAAATTTAGCGTACTTTATTTCATTAAAAACAATGTTCATAATTTTTTTATTATTGTAATCAACTTTTCTATTAGTAATAAAATTTGATAAAATGTTTAAAAACACCACGTGTGTGTCGCAAAGGAGAGTCACATTCGGCCAAGGATTGTTTTTCAACAGGCTAATGAAAAAATTAATTGCATTAAGTCGCAACACTAATTATAATTGATGTTTTTTTTAAGTATTTTTTTGTAAGTATCGCGATAAATAAAATGATTAGGAACGACGTGGCAATAATATTATCGCGTGTTCTTTGCTTCTAGAAGTTTCCCGGAGTTGGGTTTGGTTTGGCTTTGAAAACAATAAAATTCTTTTCAAACACGCCGAATAGGCGTTAATTATTTCGTGGGGTTTATATGATGTAAAAGTTAACAACCGATTGGTTTGTTTCAATAACAATAAAGCCGTAAAGTAACTGTGATAAAGCTCATTTATGTTCATTCTACGCCCATGTATTTTTTGTACATAACATACATTAGGAGTTATATTTCACGTCAACACGTTTTAATCAGATAAAAAAAAAACAGAAATCGTTTAATTTATGTCTGCGTATACTCTTAAAAAAAGTGATCGAGTTGTGAGATGCTGTTATTCGGATGAG
Source organism: Daktulosphaira vitifoliae (assembly GCF_025091365.1). NCBI lineage: Eukaryota > Metazoa > Arthropoda > Insecta > Hemiptera > Phylloxeridae > Daktulosphaira > Daktulosphaira vitifoliae. The sequence continues at coordinate 14,301,686 of NW_026099572.1, read as the reverse complement.
ATCAGTTAAAATGTCAAATTTGTTTTTAACTCAGCGGTTGGCCAATGTGAAATTGATTTAACCCGAAAGTTATTAAACGATACATCTCTCCCCGGGGAACAATACCTATGGGGTTAAATTATTATTATCAAAATATATTTAGGTCATAAAAGCTCATTAAGAATTTTGTTTTAATCAATAGGAAAATAAATTGTGGTAGCCAATTATTGTTTATTTTTCTTAAATTCTTTTGCTTAAATATTCTTGTTTAATATTAAAACTTTTGGCTGTATTAAATAAGTTAATAAGTATATTGTATACATGTTACTTTAATAATGGTTCTACTTAAACTGAATCATTAAATAATGATACTTAACCTTTAAACAGTTTTAATTTGAATTTTTAAATACGCTTGTTTTATTTATTATCCATTCATTTGGGTCATTAGATTATTATATTTTATCACAATCAAAATTCAAATCTATTTAGATTTAAGACTAAATGATTATCTAGTCTACTCGTATGTTTCTACCACGTGTGTGCAATTTGATTTCAATTTGTTATGTCGAATATTTGTATAGATCTGTGTTATCGATGACCACTAATGAATTTATAATAAATAATATAAAAATAAATTAAATCAATTCTTAACACAAATTCATTTCTTGTTTGTTTTTACTAGATTTTAGTAATTTTTTTTGTATAATTGTTTCGGCAATTGGTCAATTTGTTTGGTTGACAATTATGATTATTATATTTTTAGCGTTTATCTCAGTCACAACGTTTATTAAATTAAATAATTTTGTGTATTACGATTAAATTAATAAACGATGAGCTGTAGTTATACAATAAGTGATTCTTATTATTTAGTTATTTCCTACTAACTGGGTTAAATTAAATTACAAAATTACTTAATCGTTACAAAACAAAGTCCTTAAATTATCAATTGAGAAAACTGTTGATTGTTTTTTTTCCAATTGTCAAGGAAACAGTTTTATTTTTTCACCTTTACTACTAGTCTTTTAAGGTGTATGTCAATTGTATAATAATTTATATATTTTTATTATACATCGAGTCTATATAAATAATAATCATTTTCCTGTGCGATTGCGGAGACCCAATCGAACTTTTTAAGAACCGTAATAATCACATTGTATTAAAAATATATATCTGTTTTTTCCCTATCGTTTAGTAATCAGTGGTAAAAAAAATGTATAAAAATTTTTATGTATTTACTACTTTGGAGAACAACTCGAGACGAATGGTTTTTCTTGTAAAAATACTATTGTTGTATTCATTGAGCATTCTGTTATTCTGTTTTTTTTTTTATATTACTTTAAGGTGGGCGAAGTATAAATGTTATCTTATTATTTTTCATGGTAACGTTTTTACTCACTCGGCGCCTTTGTCTACACACAGTAGGCAAACAAAACTACACTAGCGTTTATGTAGTTTGCGCCGGATATTAAACGCCCTTGGGACATTTACACGGCCAACGCAATAATATTATCTTTCTATCCGTTCCAATTCAAAAACGTTCATCAGAAGTATACGCAAATAGAAATTGTTATTAACCTAATAAAACATTTTTCTGGGGCCTATCTGATTCCTTTCTCGTCGCTCTGGAAATACCTATTTATGCCGAGTCTTATGTGTCACCACTTGCTGATCACTTGTTCATCTGACCTCGGGCAACCGATTATTCATTAGTTGTATTTAAATATTTTGTACATTTATCAGAATGCGTTCCGGAGGATGTGGTTTGGTTTTTACATCTTCATGGAATACATTTTGCCTTGTCGGATTTTTTATTCAACTACAGTTTTTCTATCATTTGCGTGCAATAAAAAAAACTCATATTTTGTATAATATCAGAAAAAAAAAAAAAAATAGATATCAATCTTTTTACATCATCCATTCCTCCTTGATTATTGATTTGTGCAATGAGTTCTATTGTTATTAAGTTTCGTTATTCACCCTGCGCACTTAAAAGGCATCTGCACTGTCTACCCCTTTTGCGATGTCGCAGGGTGAGATATTAGTATTTGAAACAATCGTATGTGGAACGGCTTATTAGTTTTTCTGCGAAATTTGACCGGAAAAATCCGGTCATCGTATCGTATCGTTTGCCTGGTTGAATCAACGGCCATCTAAACCAACGCCTCCGTGTTGGCTTCGCATAGCAGCTCAGTGTGTGCATTACGGTCGGTTGTTTTATCTCGACGAAGGAATTCATGCGTTCCGGGACAAGGTGGACATTAATACGCGAAAGAGTATACTTTAGAGGGACGGCGGAGAATATAAGCTTCGGATGAGAGAAGTCGGAGGAGTAGAGACGGCTTGGCAGACCGGCCGACGACGACACCACCTAGGATTGGGGTAAGAGAGCGCCTGCGCTCGATGTCGGCGTCCAAGCTTCGCGCTGCCAGTGAAACCCTCGTATCCTCAGTGTCGACCGACCCCCGTAGTGTATCCTCAGCGACCGCCGACCGCGCCTGCCATACCGATTAGAGCGCACGTGGCCCTTTCACTTTTAGTGCAGCTTTTAAATTTTTGTTCATTTTTTTCTCAATTCGTCTTTGTCATTGATCCGACAGCGTTCGCTTGCAGTGCATTTTATCCCATAGTAATAAAAAACTATTTACTTTTCATATAGCCAACCGTTGTGCCGGGATAGTGGTGGATGATAACGTTGAAGTCAAGTAAGGTGTTCTATAAATTATAGATTAGCGGCTTAGGCTCAGGACAAATGTGGGTTACGCTCGAGAAACAATAATAATGTCGTCGAGATCGTCAATTAATAGAATCGAAATAGTTATTATTGAGGTGTTCGATGGAATTTCAGTTAATAGCGTGTGCGCAACCGGCAGCAATCCACTCGACAACGACCTTTGACTAGAGAGATTACCGCGCTATAATTATGTTTTCTTTGAGTTTCCGATCAGAAAACGTAATCAAAACTTCGCAATTGGACAAATATCATTATCAATGGCACGTTGTTGTCTCTAGTGCTTTCGATTCGGGTCATGGCTACCTACTCGTCAATTTATTCGACCGGTAATTGAACAATTAATTTATTAAAATAATATATTCCAATACGCGCGTAATAATTAATAACGCAAAATAAACTGCGTTGAGAGCGTGGGCGGCTATCGGAAGACGGCACGCGGATCGGTAACAGTCGACCGCCGTCGTTTAAAAATGCTTATTGACCAAAAAACTAGCGGTAGGCCGACCTTATTGCAACGGACCTCGACCACGTGCGACATTTGACGACGAAAAACGCCCTTTTGGGAGTAAATACTGACGGTAATGACTGTAGCCGTTTATTTAATATTCATGTTGCCCCGGTGTCCAAATACGTGTCGGCCACATCTTCCGGCTCGCCAATTACAAGTCGGTTATTATTAATTTTAATAATGTCAACGTACCCCGATCACGTTTGGAGGCGGCACATGTACGATCATTTATTTCGATTTCCTGGTTTGCATTCGTTATTTTATGGCTTGGTTCTTACGAGAACCAAACATATCATCACAACGGTGACGGCCACACTTAATGTCTCACTCATCTTGAATGTGAATCACTCGGGGATGGCCAAGGACTCGGATTTTTTTGGGATCAGTGCCCATGTAGTCGGCAGTACATGACCACGCCGGACACGTCCGTTATTTCGATTAATTCGCCTTCGGGATTTCAGAAATNGGTGACGGCCACACTTAATGTCTCACTCATCTTGAATGTGAATCACTCGGGGATGGCCAAGGACTCGGATTTTTTTGGGATCAATGCCCATGTCGTCGGCAGTACATGACCACGCCGGACACGTCCGTTATTTCGATTAATTCGCCTTCGGGATTTCAGAAATTCGTCCGGACCTTGATTTCCGAAACCGACGCCGTCTATCACATATACTCATAAATTTATTTCCATTTATTAGGTAAATGGCCACGCTCGCTCACGTGACGGGACTGTTGAACGCTATTCCATTTTAATTATTTAACGTTTCATGATATATAACAATAAAAATAAATACATCATCTTATAAGGGGTCCGATTAATTCGCCTAGAAACGGTGGCCACTACCGACGATAGGCACGGCCGTCGTCACGTTAATTATACGGTAGTAAAACAAACGTTTTCTAAAAATAAAGTCCAAATAGATGTTGACGAGAATGAATAACAATTATAGTCGGCCAATACTCGTAAACAGAAAATAATAATAATAATAATAATAATAATGTAAATATGCGACAAGGAATTTCGTTTGCTCGCCTTGAAATGATATTTTTTCTTCTTCTTTTCCTTTGAACCGTTTATGAATAGTAGCAATTTAGGTGTCGCTAATACGTTTGCACTTTAACTTTACAATTGTTATTTACTGCACCGAGAGAATGCCTGTCTCCCATCAATAGCGTGACATTGTCGTATGGCATCCACTTAGCCGTTTGAGGGATGGTATTCAATTCGGCATTTTTTATTTAAACATTTTTCTGTATCTCGGACAACTCCTTTCATCGTCGACTGAGTGAACGGATAAATTTAACGCGATTTGGTCCCATCAAAATTCAACGAATGATTTTTTGCGAAAAACATGTAAAATCGTGACTGCCGATTTCGTGTTCTGAACGACCATGCGATATTAACACGTTGCACATTATTGGCAATTGATCATATTTTCATCGACGCGATCAAGATTTCTTCGATTTTCGCAAAACAATCAAGATCGTAATTAAAGCGCGACAAAAATTATCATAAATCGTGCAGACGGCCTGTCCTCTATGATAATCTGCGTTTAATGCTTCAATTATGTAACCGCCATGTTAACGCTTATGGGCTGTTCTCTTATTTATGCCCATCGTTGCGATCACGTCGTTCCTTTAAACAATGAACTTATTTATTATGCGTACATTAGAATTTGACGAACAATAATGAAATCTCCTGATAACCGTTTAAAGATGTTACGAGCCAGGGTTATGTCGAGAATTAAATTTCGACTTTACATCGTGATTATGGCTGTTTAATAGCCATAATCACGATGTAAAGTCGAATTTTTTGTTGTTAATGTCTAATTTAGAAGTTAACGACGAAATTCCGACGGATAACTCAGCAAGTTAATAGTTTTGATTAATGACTGTCAGAGTTTTTAAAAAAGGCGTGGTACGGCTAAAGCATTCATGCGATCGTGTAGGAGTCTAGAGGAGTTTTTTTTTGTCATTATTTACTTTAGACGTATTGTTTGTCCTGAGCTTTGACTTCGACCGCTCTACTTGGCCGTTAATCTAGTTTGAAAAAAATGGGCGTAACCCGTCCGTTGTAGCCTTTTTATTGAATTCGTGTTTTATACTTTAGCGAGTGGATCGGTAGCGACAACCAGTTAAAACAACTATTGGAATTATTATCATTGCGAAAAACCGGAAGTCATCTGGGACGGAGCGCGGCGTAATATTTATTTTAGCTACTTAGCTGTCAATAGCTAGTAAAATCATCAAACCATCGTATCACCGGCATGTCAGCTGCGATCCGGTGGTGGTGGTGTCGGCGACGATGGTGATGATCCGTCAGTGGTGGCCATTCAGAGGTCACGTCGTCGTAAAAGCGGTGACGGCGGAGGAGACGACTGTTCGCGGTGGCGGCGGTGGCGGACGTTGACGGCACCGCCGCGTCCCGCTGTACTACAATTACTACGGGTGCACGCACGCCGCATCAGACACAAGTGCTTCAGAACCGGACGCGATCGCAACGCATACACTCGCGTACCTCTAATCTACCTTTGACGAACAACACCACAACATCCTCATCATCGTCGCGACGCATCACTCGCGCGCTAACCGAACCTCCATACCAACATCAGCAGCGGCGTCACCGTCACCGTCACCGCAGAATCGAAACAATGGTGTTACTAAGGACCGATACTCACAGACACATAAGGGTCGTCAGACAGGAGAACCAACCCCGCGGTGCAGTAAACGCTCCGCAGGTACGATTTATGTTGATTAATATTTATTTTATTTTTTTTAATTCAATCAAATTTTAAACTTCTTAGTTGTTAAGTAGTCATAGTTTGCAGTGTGTGTGTGTGTGTGTTTATTCATAATGTTATGCAAAACGAGTATATGTGTAGACAATGTAACTGTGATTGAGTTTTTTTGGACTACTTGTTTTCGGACGTTTTTTATATTGTCTCTTTTGAAACATTTTTTACAGATCACGTTTTTGGACTTTTTATTTCGCGTGCTTTTTTATGTCGTTAACGCAAAAGTTTTTTGCACTATGAATAGTATTTTTTAGACAAACTTTTAGTCTTAGCTATTATTATTTTTATTATTTTTGTCACACGCATATTCTTAAAAGTCAAATAATAAACCTCGTGCCGTTTCCTGAGCAAATTTTAAGTGTCAAATAAAATCATTTTTTTTCGCTGAAAAACTCTTATAAACTTTATCGTCAATTACGTTCCCGGTAATAGGTTTAAGCGTTAGCTTCTCGGCAGTAGTCTGAATAATGTAACTGCGGCTTTGGTTAGCAATGAGGCTTATTGTCGAATTTAAAGCATCCGAGACTCGAGTAATAAAAGGTCCCGCATCGAATTTATTAGTTATATAGTGTACTGTTTAAACTGGCTTGTGAAGTGTGATACAATCGCGGTGGTGTAACGTGTGTCGAAATGGGATTTTAAAAGATGCGTTTAATTATGTTTTGGAATCCATCAAAAAGTCCACGAAAACGACCAACCGACCTGCCACTAAACAATTCATCACATTATCTTTACGCCGACGTTTTGATTTGATGTCACAACAAAAGTCTAATTTGCTTTTGTTTAAGTTACGATTTTAAAAGGCTCCACGAATATCGCCTACGGCAGAATATTATACATGTGTACGGTATTATAACAGGTATTCCACGGAGATGAATCTAAAATTAAGGGTATTTGCTCGTTTTCTAGACTGGTATAGTAAACCGATTGTGTTTTGGGGGGGGGGGGTTATCTGTGGGAACGTCGACCGATCAGTTTTACTTTTGTCCTGTAAAATTTAAATTTAACATTTTCTAGTCTAAATATAAATTGAAATTCTACATGGTCGTCGTGTATATTACTAAAGATTTTGTGTCATCCTTTTGTTTGATACCAACCCGAACGAATATCACATAGTAATGCAAATGAGTTTTTAGCTTTGCTGCTCTAAATTTAGGCTTCTTAGGCGCGGTTATTCGCTAATTTTCTCGTCTATTAATTTGATGTGCGTGAACACTATTAGAAAAATGATTTTAATTAGTTCCTAATTTACCGAAAAAAAGTCTCCATAAACGTGTTTACCGCATGCTTACTATAATTTACACATGATATTTTCGTACGATATTACATGGTCATAATTCGGCCCGCATTTCAACAAATGTGAATCCTTGTTAAAGCGAATTAATTGTGTAGTCGGATTCAATCTGAACACGTTACTATTTTCAACGAGTAACAATTATGAAATTATAAGATGTTTTTGTTATTTCAACGAGATTTAAATCATTTAAACAAAATGCCGAGAAAACTTGAAATCTCAGGCCTTGATTTTTATTATTATTGATTTTTTGTTCTACAAATAGACTCGGAGATAACGGAAATGTACACAAACGCTCCTCGGAAATTGTATTGAATGTTTTATCAATGAGTACTTGTGAAGAAACATTTTTTGATGTCATGCGAACAGTGTACTTCTCGAATGTATGTCCTTCTCCATCGATAATACTTTGATATTAATCGACACGCTCTAAAAGTCAACTACTTTTCCCATAAATCTCAAATGCTAACACTGTGGTATATTAGTGTCGAAATAAAAAAATAATTCTATGACAAACGGCCCATGGAGTTTATTTTTCAGGGTTTCCGGAAAATCGTTCAGAATTACTCATGGTAAACTTTTATTATCATAACTAATTTCATAACTCCAATTTACAGTAGACTGATACTAAATCATTATTATTATTATTTATTTATTTTATTTTACACTATGATAAAATTATGGATTCTTCCGCTGTTAAAGTTATATTTCTTGAGTACCAAAGACACTCTTCTAATGTCATTACCGTCCAGTTACAGATGTTAGAAAACCGTGATGGTCGTCATCTTGGCTAACAATTAATTCTATCTAATTACGGGTAATAGAGTGACGGCGTTTCGTATAGGCAATTCGGATACATTATTATTAATTTATTGGCCGACTGCGTTGTTTGATCGAATCCTTCCCGTTTAACATTTCATAGTTTCACTGACAAACCACCAGCGCACAATATATTCTAATTACCGACTTCCTACCACCGGATTTTTCAAATTCCTCAGTCTCATCCCTTCAGTCGGCCCGAAGCTTATGCCGAACAACAAAACAATACCTACACCACAGAGATTATAATTAGTATAAATTAAATGCATCTCAACACAACTGTATTGATGTACGCAGTATAATAATTTTAGTACAAGGATCATTTATAACAACAATTGTGTAATCGCGGTCGAGGAAGACGACCAATAATGTTGTTGATTTCATCGCGGTTAATTTATTCAAACAACAAGCTATTTTGATGACATTTTTCACAATTTTTATGTTTATTAAGCCTATCTTTTAACTCGCGTAAGTCGTTATGAATTCCATGGTCTACCATCTCTTATGTTATTTGATAGCAGTCTGTGTTGGTCTCTCTATTATCTTTCTACCTTTTGTGGGTTGCGTGTAGGAATCCATTTGTTTTTTTACTGGGTCGGGATGGTATCGTGACGAACAAATGGACCGGGATCTAATGATGATCCGGAAGATAAACAGGACAAGTTCGAATTTACCGAAATCGAGTATACTTAAACGAATGTATACACTTAAATGTACATGTGAAATTGAGGCAACACTCGACACTTTAAGTAAATGTGTAACGCAAAAAAGGCATATCCCGCAGATCGGCTGTGGAGAGTAAAGTGTATGAAACCCATTGCGTCCGAAATCCTCTCCGCCGTTCCCATGGATACCGCGGGCGGCTGCGATAATCATGTATGCGCTGGTTGCGTGTCTATAGAGCATTAAGGGGCCCACGTGAACGTGGAATTGTGTGCGAGCTTCTACCGTTTACGTTTTTTGTTACTGTAGACGCACTTAACGCACATTATCATTTTCGCGAGTGTACAATATTCATTATATAAAAGGCGTTTTGCACGCTAAATCTGGTCCACCGGTGTCACTAGCGTTTGCTCGTCCAGTGCACATTGGGCTTTGCTGTTTTTTGGAAAAAATTATTTTCTTAAATAACATTCAAACGTTTTGCGCGCGTGACTTGCGTACACAATACTCGGTCGTTTCGAATATTTAATATCCTTGTATGGCATAATAAACAATAAGCACCGGCTCATAATATATTGTCACACCGTAGACTGTGCTTTTTTAATGAGCAGCATTTAACCGGCGCGACCTCAAAATATCATTAGGCCGCTACGTATCCGTTTGGACATTTGTACTTGAAGTAAAAATATTCAAGTGGCTAAAATAATTCGGATAAACATTTCGTATCGTACTGGTTTTTATGGTCGCAAAATGATTTATGCGATAACAAATGGTTAACATGTTTTCACGAGTCGTATTCTCCTTAATGATAATGTCATACGCACTGTGTTTCATTAGTATGCCACTAAAAGATTTCGAAGCCCATGAAACAGCAACGGTCGTTCACAATGTTCTATGATCCGGCCGGGCGTACACTTCGTTGTACCCACTGATCTGTGTCTTTTATTCGCAACGACTGACGAAACGCCTGTAAGTCAACCGACCGAACTCGATCCATGTCTACAGCTGTTGAAATACATTATTGTATTTGCTGATGTGACATCGTGAGGTTGTCCCCCGGTGACCGTATTTCTAGCAAACTCGGCCAAAAGCAAGTGCGTCCCATTTGAATATTGTAGCCGTTTCTTTGTAAAATAAAAAAAAACACATAGTTTATTCTTCTTCCGAGATCGGTATCTACTCCAAACAACCACAATAGAATTATCAGTTATCGTTTGTTTCGATTAATTAGCGTCGTGACAATCGAACATATCATATATATATATATGCATAGACACGATGCTTCAGAGCTCAAAACTAATTTTAAAAAGTATAAAATTACTGTATTCTGCCTACAAGGATTTCCTTGACATTATTATCTTTCGCGCGAATTCCTTAAGGACCGTTTGTAGTCTGATCATTACATTTGAGTGTATTTCCGTTTGAAAACCAAAAAAAAAGTACTCTGTACTTGCCCGTTTATATGATTTTTTAAACAAATCTGTGAAATTTAATGTTTTAACGGAGAGCGTGAAATATAATCTCCAGAATTATGCTTCGTATGCGTCTTGTTTATCAACGGTATTATCTCTTCTGTTTATATCTTGTAACACTTTTAAACGAATTAGTCGTTTGCCAAATTGATTATTATTGTTTGAGTATTGCCATTCGAGGAATTTTTGTTCGATTTAGAAAATCGTATTATTTTTTCAACAGCGCGTCAAAAGTCCGTTAAGTGTATTGTTACAGTGAAAACCATATTATTGATATGTGTGTGTCTGTACGGAGGTTCATATTTTAAGAAAAGTATATTTGGTTCGAGTCAATGACGTACTTGTCGATAAAAATCTGTCGCAATGTAGAAAGTCTATTTGCAGATGTCGGTGATTTAGGTAGATTCGATTAATACAAATGCTATTTTTAAGCGGCACATGAATATTTATAAGTTTATAGCGTCAAATGTAATTTTGAAAATGCTCAGACAAAAGCGACGTAATTCATTTTATGACTAAAAATACTTGATTAACCATAAGATCATTGTTCTCGTAGCGAAAAAAAATGAATAAAGCACATACGTTTACTTTATGTGTTCGGTAATATCCCGTGACAATGCTAATTAACTAGGTATGTACGGTAAATGGTTATTTTTATATTTTATTATTTAGCATACAGTTTGAACATTGTCATTAATAAATATTATAATTATTTTTTAAAACGCTTTTGCGTCGCACACCAAATTGTAGATACAGTTTGTGTGTGTGTGTATTTTATGAGCGAAAATTCTTTTGATCTCGAGGTCGGCCAGACGCACAGATGAATGACGTAGAACGCGCTTAAAGCCGTTCGTGTTTGACGCCTATTGTCGCCAGGTCCGGATCTGTGTGTTGATCACGATCTCTCGGAGGGTTCGACCCAATGGCGGGCAAGGTCGCGCGGTATAGTCTTCGGCCCGATTCCGGTCGTTCTTTTTTGTTGACTGCCCGAGGCGACTGTGTCCTGAGAGCTTATGGCCCATTGTACTGTAAGGTTAACTCCGGTTGTCGAGACGTTTCCGCCAACGACCAGCGTACTCACGTGTTTGCAGCTAACACTCGCCATCGTTGATGGCCAGCCGTCTGTGCACATTTACACAACGATTGTAATCGACGGAGAATCGAAATTATATGACTCTCGTTTTTTCCGCGTCGTGATTCCAAAACGCTTTTTGTTGTTGTCGTGGCCGTCGAAGAGAGCCCAGTGGCACGACCACCACATTATTCGGTGGGCCGCCAATCAAACGAGTCACAACAATCGCATGGAGTGGTATTGAATTACTGTGTTTGGCAATCGATTCTAACATTGAAGGGGTCATATGAATTGTCCGAGGTGCGGGTTTTAGAGCCAATACCGCGCGTTATATGTCTCGGGTCGACATTCGATTTGCGGACAAATTAAATTCGAATCATGTTTACATGGGGAAATGGACTTTACTCTCGTGTTTTCGCGTGCATCGCAACCTTGTGTCCAAAACGCGTTCAGCGAGCTCCGGATTTTTTAACAATTCAACCGCCGTGCGTATTGGCCGTACACTTGTATTATTGAGCTTTCGTACTTGAACGAGTCCGACATTCGTTATTATGTCGAAATTCAATAACAATAAATTAATGATACATCTCTTCTGTCTATCATTGTGCACTCGATAGAATATAAATCATTTTCTTCCTGTAACCTACTTAACGATATCAAACGAATAGCAAAATATTCTATTCGAAACAATTTTCCATAATCTTTTTACTCGTTAAGTGATTCGAAGTATTACCTCGTAGGTAATCGTTTAGCTGTTAATAAAGACATTTTCGAATAACCCAACGAAAAATCAAACTCAAGGCCTTTTCACTTTATTACCTGCGTATGTTTGTTTGAGCAATTTAATTTTCACCTTAGTGACGTCTTCTAATGCATTTTTAAATCAATCTGTTAACGCGGATTATGTTTTATTATGCTTTTTTTTTTTTTTTTGAACCAAAAAAATCGTCCGGTCAGTTTATAATATCCACTCGGTTGATTACTGATTACTTTCCCAGTAAATACTTATATTCGTTGGATATTCTTAGAATATTTATTGAGTTTCTAATTTTTTTTTTTTTTTTTTTTTAATGTTAGAACCAAACATTTCTCTTACTAATGAATAAATATATTTGTTTTCACAGATTCTCGCTTCGCTTACAGTATCATTATGCTCAATGGTAGTTGGATTCGCGTCCGCTTATACGTCACCAGCTTTACCCTCAATGAATTCCCCGGGAAGTCCTATCACTGTCAGCGAAGAAGAAGTAAGTAATACCTCAGAGGGTTGTTATCATATTAATTCATACATATTAACATATGCTTGTAATATACTAATGAATGAATGTTTTTTTTCTTGTTCGTAGGGTTCTTGGATTGGCAGTCTTATGCCACTAGCAGCGCTCATAGGGGGTATGGCTGGTGGTCCCCTTATAGAATCGATTGGTAGAAAAACTACCATTCTCGCCACTGGAATTCCTTTTATTGTTTGTAAGTAAATTAATTTATTTCAACAACTTTAAGTTAGATAAAAATAAAAAAAAAAGATAAAAAATTCTCACCATACGTTTCGTAATCAGGAAGTTTTAGAATTCAGGTCTAGGTCTAGCCACTTGTAGTGTTAACCTACTTATAGAATTGCATTTTTTCTCCAAATCTTTGAGTATCTGTTATTAAATGATCATTAAACCGTGTCAATGTTTGATTGATATAATCGATAACTTTGATTATTGATTACCTATATTGATATTGTTATTTTTCTTTTTGTTTGCAGCGTTTCTTTTAATAGCCTTTGCAGTTAATGTACATATGGTGATGGCAGGTAGAGCTATTGCTGGATTCTGCGTAGGAATCGCTTCACTCGGTCTTCCCGTATACTTGGGTGAGACCGTTCAGCCTCAAGTTAGAGGTACTTTGGGTCTTTTGCCAACCACTTTAGGAAACAGTGGAATCCTTTTGTGTTTCATTGCTGGTAAATACTTAAACTGGCAGATGTTGGCAATCCTCGGGGCTTGTATTCCCGTACCGTTCGTAATTTGTATGTTCCTCATCCCCGAAACTCCTCAATGGTTCATTAGCAGAAGTAAGACCACATATTTTAAACCTCCACTAATATCAATTGATTCGTTTGACTCATAATTTTTTTTTTTCATATCTTTAGACAAAGGAAAAAAAGCAAAAAGAGCGTTGCAATGGTTAAGAGGTAAAAATGCTGACGTATCACAAGAATTCAGTGAAATTGAGAAGGCAAATACAATGGGGAAAAACGAAGAGATGCCAGGATATTTAAGCCTGTTTTCTAAAATGTACTCGAAACCTCTTCTTATATCTATGGGTCTTATGTTATTCCAACAATTTAGCGGTATCAACGCAGTCATATTTTATACTGTAAAAATTTTTAAGGTAAATATCATTACTATTGAAAACCGTTTGTATAGTATTTAATTTTGTTGAAATATTTTTGTATTTTAGGAAGCGGGTAGCAGTATTGACGAAAATTTGTGCACCATCATTGTTGGAATAGTCAATTTTATCGCGACATTCATTGCGACGGCTCTCATTGACAAACTTGGAAGGAAAATATTGTTGTACGCTTCAAGCGCAACTATGGCCGTCACTCTGATAACATTAGGCACGTTCTTCAACTACAAGAAGAACGGTTACGACGTCACAGAATTCGGATGGTTGCCATTGGTCAGCTTCGTATTTTTCATTGTCGGTTTTGCAATTGGCTTTGGTCCAATCCCGTGGTTGATGATGGGAGAAATTTTGCCCGGTAAGTAGAGAGACGCGCGCGCGAAGCGATACTGATAAAAACATATAAGCAATTTTAAATTTAATGAATGTTTAATGTTTTTACAGCTAAAATCAGAGGAACCGCTGCATCTTTAGCAACGGCGTTCAATTGGGCATGTACATTCTTAGTAACCAAAACTTTCTCGGACTTACTCAGGGTGTTAGGGGCAGACGGCGCATTTTGGCTTTTTGGCGGTATTTGTCTAACCGGATTAGTGTTCATAATTTTTTGCGTGCCAGAAACTCAGGGCAAAAGTTTAGAAGACATAGAACGAAACCTTACTGGTGTGGGTAAGGGTCCCGTTCGACAAGTGAGAAGAATGAGTTCCATAGCGCATCTGAAGCCGCTACCTATGGCCATTTAAAAAACTGCAACGCCATTTCACCAATATTTCTTCGGAATTATTATTGCAACTTTTTTTTTTCAATACTAATTCGTTTTCATAGAAATAATAACTATGCGCATTTTACGCGTTTATATATATCATTTGATACTTTTTACAATGTAAACTTTTTAAAATATTTTAATTTTTACGATTATATTTTAACTTAAGTAAGCATTGGCCATTTAAAAGAAAAATATGCGTTAGACTACACTGTTCTAAAGTGTATTTGTATAATGGTGCTAAAATATTCCAGACAATAATGTAAAATTAGTCGGATCTATTTTTAAGAGCTACCTGTCAAATGGTCCACATTCCGGAGATTAGGTGAAGTTCCATTTTTTTTTTATGTTTTTGTCATATGATAGAAATAGCACATCCATCTTATATAAATGTAAAATTGATTAACATTTCTTAAAAAAAATATGTATAAAAACAATTCTCCAATCCAAATACCAATTTTTATTCATAGAAATGTTCCATGTTTAACTATTAATTATTAAATTAGTGGGGCACTTGTTATTGTACTTACTATTTTTTATTTGCATTAATTGAATTGATTTTATTTTTCATGGATTAATTACTAATCAGCATTTATACTCATATAAATCTATATATATATATATAAATTTAATTAATACCTATTGATATGCTTAAGCCACACGTTATTTTAAGGAAGGTGTCTTCGTATTTGGAGTTTATAATGCGTGTAAAGTAAGGTTTCTTATATTTTTTTGGCTACAACATTCAATTTCATTTATTGGCCACAGTAAATATTTTAAGTATTTCAATAATATATATTTATATTTAAATTTTCGTTTGACTACTGCAATCAGTTTTGAAAAATTCTATTTTAAAATTACAGAAAATTCAGTTTATCAAAAAAATTAACTATTTTTTTGTGTCTCTAAAGTAAATAAAAACTTACTCATTATTTTTGCTATAACTGTTATAAAAAATATTCCCACATAGTTAATAGAAATTTTTTAGACGATGCCCTGCATAAATCAATATTAAATTAACGATAGATATGTAATAATAAAGTATTTTTTCAACAGGGTGAATAAAATTTTATAGGTACAATTTTAACAGACTGGATTATATTTTTCTTTTCTTTTTATTTTAATGTGATTTCATATAATTTCGATTGAAAAAACCTCGCGGTCATCTTTTTTTTATTATCACAGAATTATAATAAAAAAATATGAATTTTGCTAGTTTCGTTTAACAAACGAACAAAATTATGTGATTTAATTAATATATTTATATAATGTATGTTTTTTATTATTATTAAATTTAGTTACCATCATTAAACTATTTATTTTGTATTTTATTTGTTAGGACATTATTTATTGAAATATAGTTAAATATAGATACTTGGACGACATGTTATTTATTTCTAGATTTTATTTATCATTAATATAATATATATATATATATATATATAAAGATAAAGTAGAGCTCAAGTAGCATAAATATAATAGTGTCGTCAATTATTACAGAAAATGAAGCAATAGTCGATTATTATACACATTCCTTTTGACGAAAATTTAAAACTTTTCATCAAATATGTAAAAAGTTAAGGTCTTTTTTAAATTTTCATTATTTATATACATTATTGATAAAAAAATGTGGCTTAAGCACCTTTGTTAAATCTGTGTATTGATTCATTGTATTTATTAAACATTAATATATATATATTATATGTAATGTATAATATAATATACAACATAAAATTTTAGAGACTTAAACTTTTTTTATATATAAACGTAAATATAAAATGCATTGTTTTATTTATTTTTGTATTACAAAATTATTTGAATGTTTTACTTAAGCATGATTTGATTTGTGTACAAATAAACATATAATTTGTTGAAAACATCATATTGTAATTTTTTTTATTAATTTTCTATTGAATTGTTATAGAATATTTTTATTCCTAATGTGCTCGTATATCAACCGTATATTAAATAGTATCAGTGTCGGTGCTCTGATTGTGGCAAATTATAGACGCAGAGCTCAAAACTTAATTAAAATTACAACAAAATGACAACAATTTTTTTCTTATAATGTACAGCTCCGACTTCGAGGTAAATGATCTGAAACATTTATAACTACATAATTGTATACTATAAACTTATAAAATAATTATTTAAAAAATTAATTAACATTTATAAAATAATAAGAATGTTCTAAAGTAAATTTTAAGGAAATATCTGGTAGTTCTAACCAGTGGTGTATTTAGTGGGAGGGCAGGGGCACGTACCCCCCATTGACTGAGTCATGTAAATATTTTATCAAGCAATGTAATAATGTATTATATTATTAGAAAAATTTATTTTTTGGTTATGGATAATAACATGGATTTATGAAATGTTATTATCCATAAAGTTGTCTTATGGAGCAAAATTTGACACCCGCACAGTTGCCCCGTTAATGTTATCACCTATTTATAAAGTGTTAATTACATAGAGATACACCTGTATAAAAAGATATATTTTTATTAATAAAAATGATTTCAAAACAAATAACAGATTTTTTTGAAAAAATCTAAAACATGTGTTTAATACAGATTGATTGACTATGTCTCACGAATTTTCTTTAAAAATATTAATGTTATCATATATGTAATTATTTTATTTGTTATACATCTTTGTTGATAAGAAAAATAAAGATTCCATCTTCATCCCTTAACCCTCAAATCAATATCAACTTTAGTTTTTCAAATAGCAACCCAGTTTTTTTAGCTTGGATGCGAAGCTGAGAAGGTATTAGTTTTACTAAGATGTGTTTATTTTTTATTTTTTTTTTTTTGTGTCTTACCACTTTTTCTCAGCTCTCACCGAACCGATTTCTTTCAATGATACGTCAAAATATCACAAATCGTATCTAGTCGAAGACATTACCCTCAAAAATTGAAAAAAATTCCCTCGTTCCCCATAAATGGGAGAAACCTCCAAAAAAATTATAAATTTAAAAATCGCTAATTTTTGAAATTTTTTTTACTAAAAACTGCCGTAACTTTTTAAAAAATAACCAAATCAATATAATTTTTTTTTTTTATAGATGCTTAATGTCTTTACCTATCATTTGGTATATATTTTTTATAAATTTGATCCTTTACCTGTCCACAGGTGGGATTAAAAATGACAACTTTCTCCCAAAAAATTAAAATTTTCAAGTTTTTAAACTTTTTAAAGTGTTCCGGAAATACTGACACTTTTATATATACCTTAAATTAAAGTCTACTTTATTATGAGAAAAAAAAAAATGTACTTTATTTTGTCTTCAATATGAAAATAGCTACCAAATGCTATTATTGTGTGAAAATTCTCGATTTTATTTTTTACATTTTTAACTTTATTATGCTATAACTTATTGAAAAGTGTATGGATCAATACAATTTTTTCATGAGAAATAATATTTTTTAATAATCCCTTTTTCATTCGACATACTTTATCTTAATTAGGATATTAATAATGAACTAGCAGATCATGTAGCTTTTGGAATAATCCACCAATTTTTTAAAATTAAACACTATCTAAAGATTTGCATCGAAGCGTTT
>NW_026099572.1:14274808-14283271 GCF_025091365.1 Daktulosphaira vitifoliae | reverse complement strand
TTTTTTTTTTTTTTTTTTTTTTTTGAAAATCTGAGTTCAACATAAGTATATCGGAAATTTTAATTTTAATTTATTTTTCAATCATGTTCTGGTTATTGACACAAAATATACAAAAAGTTAAAGCTAGTTTAATATTCTTTATGTTTTAAAAATAAAAAATGTTTGGAAACTCGTCTTCCGTGTATCTTCTTGGCAAATTTTTGTACATTAAAATATATTCTTTGTAATTTTTTATATAATAACTTTTGTGCAGACATATTTAGAGGACTTCACTCCAATTCATATAATCTAAAAAAATGTAACAAAACTTTTTTCATTTAGACGAATGAGTGTAATTTAGGGATAAGATCAGTTTTACATAAAAAAACTGAAGTACATATTGATATCTGATAGTGATTAATATAAATACCATAAAACAGACATTAAATTGTTAAAAAAAAAAAAAAAGACTTAATAAAATTTAATGGACAACAAATTTTATAAATACATTTTTACTTAAACAGAAAATTACTTTTAGTAAAACAATTATCATAATCGATACAGTAGAACTCCAATTATCCGAATTAATGGGGACCGGGACCCATTCACTGACTAATCAAAATAAACAATGACAGGTGACTGCAATGCGCCGGAACTGGAGTGGGAACTCTTACCACGTGTTGTGCCTACACTGACGCCGCGGACTTTGGACAAATTTTTTTCTGATTTTTTCTGAAAGTGATTCGGATAATCGGCGATTCGGATGGTCGGAGTTCGGATAATTGGAGTTCTACTGTAATTATATTTTTCTTTTTTTCAACTGAAAGTACATTTAAAAAGCTTTAATAACAAACGTTCTTGGACACATTTATACAAATTTAAATGAAAAAAACAATTTTTTTTTAATAATCCTTTTTGATGTGTTAAATAAGACTATTTTAAAAATCCTCTATATTAAGTACAGGATTTTTTTGTACAAGAGTTTTAAAGTGTCTCTAATATATCTATTTAAACAATGTAGACATTTATTTAAAAAAAAAAAGTTGCATCACTTTTAATATTTAACATATATTTTTAATTTTACAAAATTTCAATATAAGCATTAAAAAATTTTTTTGAGATAATTTCTTCGATTAATTAAAGTTATAACAATTTTAGCTTTGATGCTAAGCTGTAAAGTATTAATTTTACCATGACGTGTTTATTTTTTTTATGTCTGTCACTACTTTTTCTCAGCTCTCACTGAACCGATTTCTTTCAACGATACGTCAAAAGTTCACAAATCGTATCTAGTTGAAGACATTAACCTGAATAATTAAAAATTTTTCCCTCGTTCTCCGTAAATGGTGGAAATCCACCGAAAAATTATGATTTTTAAAATTTCGACATTTTTTCTAATAATTGTCAAAACTTATTGAAATATGAACAAATCAAAAAAAAAACATTTTGAGACCTTTTAATATGATATAAATTTTATGATAATCTGACCCTTTACCTGCCCATAGAAGGGGATTCAAATAGCAACTTTTTTACAAAACTTAACTTTTTTAATTTAACTTTTGAAAATGTTCTGGAAATACTGCGTCCTTTATACATATATCAAATTAAATCTTATCTTACGTACTATAAATTAAAAAAAAAAATTGCCCCGACAACTTATCTTTTATGTGTAAATGGCTGCCGTAGTTTAAAAAAATGCTATTTTTCGAAAATCAAAAATTTCAACAGACATTTTTGATTTTCAATTTTAAAATGCTATAACTTTTTGAAAAATGTATAAATCAATACAAATTTTTGTTTCTAAATAAATAATATATACTCCTTTTATCCGACTCACTTTTTTTTTTAAATCGGTTAATTTACCCTTATACAGGGAGCGTTCAAAACTTGAAATATACGTATAAAAGTAAAACTTTTTCAATTTAACTTTTGAACATTTTTCGGAAATACTGCGTCCTTTAAACATATATCAAATTAAATCTTTTGTTACGTAGTAAAAATTTAAAAAAAAAATTTTCCGACAACCTATCTTCTTTATGAAAATAGTTACCGTAGTTAAAAACAATGCTATTATTGTGTTCAAATTTTATTTTTGTTTGTTTGTTTGAAAACACCTTAGAATAGTTTTTGTCTATGCCCCTTTTAAATATGTCATTGGCATACATATAGTTGATATCGCTTGGTAATAGCTATATACTAGTATATATATATCGTTATTTTAAAAAGACTAACATCATCGATTATCAAATATAACAATAACTATCACGCAGGCCTAATTATTAGGATATATTATTTTATTTCAGATGTGTAATAGCGTCAAGTTTCCGGTAACGTTTTTAAAAGTTAAGAAAGTTAACTTTGTATGAGCATGTTGCAATTTTTAACTTTCTCAGTAAGTAGACCATGTAATAATAAAAAAAAGGCATTACAGTGAAATGTATACTTATTCAGCTTCCCAACTTCAATACATTTTTCTATTTATTCATTTTTTTTTTCTCATTTATATAATAGTTAAGAATATTACAAGAAATATAACCAAACATAGATTATATAATCTTTATTGAGGTATGCAAATGTTTTACTGGACCTATTGTAATTACTCAGTTGAATCAACTATGAATATGATAATGGTTATTAATATTTAATTATCCGAGAAACTTTTATTTTCAAGTAAAATTATTTGATTAAATATTTATCGACAAAAATGAACAACAAACCCCAACAAATATAAAAATTCAATTGATTTGGGATTACATAACCTCATTTTTATTTCATAAATAAATGTATACGGGCGATCATTATTTATTTGTCACTGTTATTTATAATTATATTTTCAATGATGACAACAATAGGTGTATATTTAACACTTTGTGATCAATTTCAATTCTAGTTAAAATTTTAATTTTTAATTAAAAATAATTAATACATTCATTAAGTCAAATTTATCTTATAAATATTCCTCTTGTAAATTAGGACCGTTCAAAATGTTTTGTAAAATGTATTATAATTTCTTTTTAAGACCAAAAAATTAAATTTAAGAACAATAAATATACTGTAATTGTTTTCTTGGTGAGATTACAATCTCAATTAGTTTCCGTAACTTGATATTTTATAAATAATTTTAATACTATCATAAGTTTATAATAAGCGTAGCCACATACAAAGTTATTGTGTATAATATTAGTTTTGCCCATGTAAAACTTTCATGATTTTAACATCTCTATTGTTGAGATTATTTATAATATAAATTAATATATATTATATTATCTATAATTTTCGAGTCGAAAATTGTTTATCAAAGACATTAAAATAACTTAATCTAACTAATAAAGTTTATATAGTATTTTGTTCAATAAAAAAATCACCACAAATAATGAAGCTTTACAACTTTTATTTTATACATATTTAACTTGATGTGTTAAAAACACATAATAATAATGCTAGTCATGTTTTAATCCAATATCAAATCAGAAAATAGAATAAAATTAATCTATGAGCAAATTTTACAAACTATACAACGGCAAGTTGTTTGTAAATTTACTGATACCTAGAATTTTTTTGAATGTAAAACGAATAATTCGATTTTTAGTAACGAAAATGATATTTAAAAATTTAGTATTATAAGTTTTACGAAGAAACTATAAAAAGTTAAAATGTTGTTGTATATTGCGTTACCTTAATTTATCATAAGCTATTAATAGCTAAAACATTTTTTTTGGATGGGGCCCTCTTCCTTTTACTATATTTATTTAATTGACATTAAGACCTACGAAAATTCTCCCTGTAAATATTTTAATTATTTTTATTATATTTTTTTTGGTAAAAGGGGGAGTTAATTGCATGTATACTTGTTATATTTACTTAGTATATTTGTCGATGGTTAAATGAAAGCACTTATTGTGTCCCTCTTATATGACTATACTGTTTGACTTAATATATAGTCATCAAAATTGAAAAAGTTCAAAATGAAATTAAAAATTATAACAACACGAAAAACGGCAACTTATTACGCAAAAATAACATGTTTTGTTTAACTACAGCGGTCATTTGCACATAGAAAATTAGGTGTCAGTAAATTTTTTTTTTGTCAACATATGGTTAAAACCTTATAATTACTATTACACATTTCATTTTATGTTATAACTAATAAACTACAGCATATTAACACTGACAAAAATATATATTAAAACTCTTCTCAATTAAAATATTAAAATAATAAACTGCATTACTTCTTATTCATCCAAACACAAAAATTAATAAAATTATTGAAATGAAATGTTCACCGACTATTTGCAAAGGTAAGAGACGGTTTACACGAATTCAGAGAAAAAAATATTTGTTTTGACAAACTAAACTTATCTTTAAAAAATGAAATATAGGTCCCCAAAAAACTGTTAATAAATGTCCATACATAAGTAGCAAACATCATCGATATTTATCGAAAGGCATCTGTAACGCCGGCAACTTTTTATTTTGTCATTGAAATACTTAACGCTGTCATCAGAAGAGCGCTGCAATCTATTCATTGACTTATATTTTCCAAAGAGTTCGCTATTATGAGCTTATACTGTATCTTTGGACGGAAGGCAACGAGTAATTATTACATATATACAAGTATACGGTACCATACCAATGCATTGTTGTATATTTCGCTTCTCCCTTCCCCCGCCTAAAACTGTACCGTGTGCACTAACGACGGGATAATGACACAATTACACATACGTGTACACATTGATCGCCATATTTAATCTTTTTAAAAATGCGCGCAATCGAATATCCGAAATAACATAAAGTATTGAACTCATTTATAGCTTTTGAGTCAGGTTTAAATAGTTGGAATTTAAACGGTTTCAAAAATACATTTTAATAATCATTGCGTAGTCATTTTTAATCGGTAAAGAATATAAATGATACCGTTTCGAAAAAATATAATTAACTAATATAGTAATCATCAGGTCCTTTAAAACACTCATTTAAATACGCTTAATTTTACACATTTTTTAATTAAAGTGTAGAACTAATTATTTGATATAATAATGATTTTGTGAACACTTAAAAATGAAAATTTACTTTTATATACTGTACATTTTTATAGTTAAAAATATTAGTTAATGACATTTTAATTAATCTGTTATTTAAATGATACCTTTATAAGCCAAATTTAATCATTTAAAATTCACTAAATATTCATAAAAAAAAAATTTTGAATTTAAAGAATAAAAAATCGGTTTAAATCAAATAAATGAATTTGTTACTTTCATGAACTATTAACTTTTAGATTTTGTTTTTAATATACATGATAGTTTTTCCACAAAATAAAAAAGACCATTACATTCAACAATTTAAAGAATGCTTATATTAAATTGTTAACTGATTTATGTTGTTAAATATACAAGCCATATCAAATACAAGAAATAATTTTTATGGAAATACACAACAACTATCACAAAGAACTCGGACAACTTTTACTGAAGGTTTAATAGTTGTGTTCTTTTAAAAAAATATATATATAATTCTTAAGCATATGTATTGGATGTTATTAAAATTATTTTCAATAATTTGTTAAAAATAAAGAGATGACTTAAATATGTTATTTTAAAAATTATATTTATGTTATCAAAATGAATTTGCACAACTATATATTAAACTGGCTTTTAGAATGTACACAAGTCAGGTAAACAGAATTGACTAAAACGTACAACGATTTTATTTAAAGTAAAAATACATTCAGGAAATTCTTAATACATAAAAAATATATATATAACGTAATTTTATAAAA
This sequence comes from Daktulosphaira vitifoliae, assembly GCF_025091365.1. Classification (NCBI taxonomy): domain Eukaryota; kingdom Metazoa; phylum Arthropoda; class Insecta; order Hemiptera; family Phylloxeridae; genus Daktulosphaira; species Daktulosphaira vitifoliae. The sequence goes on along the minus strand of NW_026099572.1, from coordinate 14,277,513 downwards.
AAAACTTATAATTGAATCCAGTGCACTAATAACATAGCTCTTATTATATTTCTTAAATATTCATACACTTATAAACGGTATAATTCATCATATTTACAAAATAAATGAACAATTGTAAACAATAGGTTTGCTATGAGGTGATTTTGTACACTTAATTTTGTACAAACAAAAACATATTGTTTAAAAACAAGTATGATTTTCAAAAACATAATAATAATAATAATAATAATAATAATAATAATTGAAAGTCAAAAATGAAAAATAACTATAAATTGAATTTAGAGCACAATGACTGCAAATTAACACAATTATTTTTTATAATTTCATTTATAATTTCTAGACAACAATAATAATAAAGATTTCTCCCAATATTGTTCCTTAATCCAAGAGATTTGTTTTATTACTAAAAATATAACAAATGTGTTAATTTTTATTGCACAACTTTTATACATGTGCTGTGGTGGAATGCATAATTTAAACTCTCTTAATACCACTTGTTTTACAGATATGAGGAACACTATCCCTTAGAGAAATGTAGTCCAGTAGGAGTGCAGTTTCTTATTTTTTACACTAATATGAGTAATAAAAATCACATTGCAAAGTAAATAATAGAAAATATATGCTCACATAATGTTTATCATGATTTCCAATTGTGAGCTGATGTAGGAGTTTGTGATGAAGATCTGGACTGCCCTTGTTGCGGCATCATTTCCATGAGATATTGTCTTTGTAAATCAACAGCCTGTCTTTGCAATTCAGCCAAATTTGCAGCTACCGCAGCAGCTGAGTTTTTTCCTCCAGCTTGTGCCATTGCTAACTGGTATGGATACAAGAGAGGAGCAAACTGTAACATAGCAGCTGCTGGATGAGGGGATAATCCTCTAAACATTTGTTGCTGAAGAGCCAAGTGTGCTGCAGCTGCATTGAATTTGCCTCCTGTAGGATCCGATGGGTGCATCTTATGTGGCTGGGGTGGTGTAGGGTTACGCTTAGGAGCTGGGGCTGGTTTGGGAATGGACGGCATGGGTGGATTAACCTGAATAGGATGTGCCGGTGCTGGCGACACAGATGAAGGAGGAGAGCCTTGTGCAAGCCTTTGCTCAATTTCTTGCTCTTGTTGCAAGGCTTTTACAAAAGCTGTTTTAAGTCGATTTGTATGCTCAGCTTTAAGAGATTTCTTAACATTACTAGTAACACACAGCTCACAAATTATTTTAGAATCTTTACCTAAAAATAAATCTTTATGTTATGAAAATTGAATTCTCAATTTTATAATTTATTAAGAATAAATTAATAAATATTTAATAATAAAAACACATACTTCTTGATGGTTTTTCTAATTTCCACACAGGAGTGAAATTTGATTCACACTGTGAACATTTGTATGGTTCTTTGGGTACACTGGCTTCAATTGTTTCACCATTAGTTATGAAGTCCACAACATGCTCTAATCCAAGCAGATAAATGAATTCAGTATTTGATGGATTTGGAATAAAATGCATTTCTGGTGGAGGTGGTTTTGGAGGAGGTATCTAAATATATAATTTGAATATTAATTTAAAACTTATAAAATAGCACACAGTATAGTAACCTGTAAAAGTGTTTTTTCCAGTTGTTTTCTCAAAGCCAATTTAGCCGCAGCCTGTCTTTGGGCAGGCGTTTGTCCATCATCATTTCTTATTCGTTCCTAAAGATAAAATAAAAATTAATCAAGATTTATTAGTTAAATATAGCAAAATTTTAAAATTTTTACTTGAGAATGATTTGTTGAGTGATGATCTTTCATGACTCTCTCTAATGTAACTGAAGGCGAATGACCAGAATTTTGAGATCCTCTACCATTGGATCTCTGTAAGTTCTGTACACCATTACTAGATAATCTACCTGAATTTATCAAAGGGCTTGTAGAATGGTGAGACTGGTGTAAATTAGATCTTGATGATGAAGGCTGAAATAAATTTTAATTACAAAATACATTTCTATTAAAAAAACTGAAAATATTCAATCACTTACTAGGCGATTCAAAGGTGGAGGAGGCGGTTTAGAATGATGAGGCACATGGGGTAGCGGTGGTTGAGCAGATTTGCCAGTGGGCAGTTGTGACAGCAAGTTTGAATGATCCTTTGTATGAGCTGCTTGTGGTGTAATACTAACATTTTGAGTAATTTGACTAACTTGTTGAGATTGTTGTAATTTCTTCAATAACACCAATGTCATTTCTTCTGTACGAAGATTTTCTTTTAATACACGAATGAGTTGCTCCCTCTCAGACAGTACTTCAGGAGTTAGTACATCCTATATTAAATCAAATAATTATTAAAATGCAAACACATTTTTTTAACCTTTTAACCTTTGGAGACGGAGGAAGTTCTAATAGCGTATCATCGTCACTTTCTTCTGAAGAATCCTCACCTATTGAAAAACCATTGGCTATATGCCCATTCATATGGCTATGACCATCATCTGTTTGACCCATTTTTAAAGATAAAGGTTCATCTCTTGATATCTGATTTGAACGACTATAAATATACATTTTATTATATAATAAATAATCAAAAAATTAACAATTTTTAATATTTAGGTAATAGTAAAATAAAAAAAAATTATAATATAATTCATTTATTGATTTTTAGCTTCGATGCGAAACTGAGAAGGTATTGGTTTTACTATGATGTGTTTTTTTTTTTTTTTTTTTTTTTTTTTTT
>NW_026099572.1:14274224-14274504 GCF_025091365.1 Daktulosphaira vitifoliae | reverse complement strand
ATCAATATAATTTTTTTTTTTATAGATGCTTGATGTCTTTACCTATTATTTAGTATATTTTTTTTGTAAATTTGACCTTTTTTCTGCCCACAGGGGGGGAATTAAAATGACAAATTTTTCACAAAAAATTAACTTTTTCAACTTAACTTTTGAAAATGTTCCGGAAGGTCTGACACTTTTATATATATCTTAAATTAAAGCTAATGTAATGTACTTTAATTTGAAAAAAAAAAATTTGACCTCTGGACTTGTCTTCATGGTGAAAACGGCTACCGAATGC